>NC_089585.1:8974858-9068146 GCF_019320115.1 Miscanthus floridulus
CCGCACGCCGTAGTCCGCAGCCCGCCTCACGGCCGTGTCTGCCACACCCATCCCGTCGCACGGGTGCGTGTGCGGACTGCGGCGTGAACCTATTGCCTATCGTTATCACGGTATGTTTTTGAACCGGTGGCATGGGCCAAATAGTTCCAATGGTAGTGATAGATGAACCACGTCTCATACTTTAATAAATGCTACTAATACACTTCATCTATAGACCACGTATGCCGCTCATCACAGCGTCACATTAATTCGAGCTTTACATTGAACACTGTGCTCTGTACCGTGAACCTATTGCTCTGTACCGTGAACCTAGCCAGTCACATACTTACAGTGTGAGGACAACTTACCTCGCAAACCCAGCCACGCGTCCCGAGGTATTACTCTTAAATTCACACTGCGATTCACAATCCATGTGCTCGCTCGGACGATCATATGTTAAATGATTTAACAAAAGGGGCCGATAGTTGTTAATAGTTGCTAGCTCCTATGATGCATGTATGTTATCTGGCTGCATGCATATGTTTGAGACCACCGACAGCATGCGTGGAGAATCTAGGCTGTAGCACAATACCAGATTTTTTTTTTCATTTTAACACTTTTTGTAAATTAATTTTAAATCTAACACTGTTTGTTTTTTTATTTCTAAATCTAACATTTTTGGGCTGCGCCTATTGCCAGAGCGTGGTGAAATGCCTGTGCCGTTGATCCGCTGGCTAATCATCGTTGGGTTCCACTCCCCTAATCAAGTAGAGTAGTGGGAACTGACTGGTCACCATAGCTAGAGTGCACCTATCTCTGAACCTTCAGCAGCTGCGCAAGATAGTCTCCCAAGTCCCAGAGCTTCAGATCCAAATTGGTGGTACTCGCTCACAGGGGCATGAGCATACCCAGTGGCGACATGGCTCCCAGCAAGGTGGTGGTGCTAGCTTCCGACAGCATGCGCTCCTAGTGAGGTGGCAGCACTACATCCTAGCAGCAAATGCACCGTGCAAGGTGGCAACCCTCGCTCCCTATCCGTGGCGGCATCGAGAAGCAAGAGATGGGAGGTGGAGATGAGACACCCTTGTAACCCAATTGTTAGTAGGACAACCATGCAGGACAAGCCAGGCCACCCTTTCTATGCTAAAGAGAAGGCTTTATCTGCTAACATTAGAAACTCATGGAAGATATGGTTGTCCAGATTGTCTCTATAGAGATTCAAAGATGTCGCATGGTTCCATGGTCAACTTACACAAGACCTATTCGATACCAGTGACATGAACATTGGACATTTGGACTCTATCCAGTGCCCTATAGCCTATTACATAGTACACCTCGGATTTGACATCTCAATCACGCCTCCATATTTAATGCTTGGCTACAGGTTTGTATGACGCATATCATTTTGATTAGGCATCCGCTCCAAGTCATTATATTACCTGTGGTTGAACCTTAACATGTTTGCACCTATACCATGCCCACACTAAATGCTTTATTATCTTCCAACGGTGTCTGATAAATTACAGAGAAATAGGGTGCTTGTATGCCTTCGTTCCTTACCTGGTGGCTTCTTACATAGATCTTTGTTCATTAGTACATTTTTCATCCATGTCGGAGATTTTATCCTATATCCTTGTCAGTTTTTCTTCGATCTCGTGATTCCTTATATGTAGCCAAGGGCAACCCCTAGTATGGCACAGGATCAAGGTTCTAGGCAATCATTACATGCAAGAGCATGCTTGGGTCCAGTCTAGCAGGTTTCGTGCCACTATTGTTGAACAGTTAATGTCTAAAGTGAAAGTGAGCCATCAGCTGGAAGCGTTCTTGGCATGTCCAATCTGACCGTACTGTGTACTAGGATATAGGGTTGGATGGATTCCAATCTCACGTCACTGTAGTTGAATAGCCGATGTGCTAGGGTATAGGGTTGGATGGAGTCCAATGGGCAATGGCCATCCATACTACTCCATCCGTTCCGAAATAACTATTATTTTTTTCGTGCTATAAGTTTGATTAGATTTGTAATAATAGTAACTGGTATTTTGGGTATTTTTTTGGTGGTCTTTGGTAGGAGTTGACTGCCTGCTACTTGTTCAGGACTGCAAAGAGGAATGCTCTGATATAATACCATATACCAGTGTGCTGCTTTATGGTACACACGCACACTATTGTAATAGTAGTATATATAAAAAAGGTTGAGAGAGAAAGAGATCAGCAGTACGGGTCGAGAGTTGTGCTGTTGCCGCTGCGTAACGCCCCGCCCGACAATTATTGCGGTGGAACAGTTGGTGAGAGCCCACAGGCAGGAGAGCTTTTTTGACAGGGCTCCAAATAAATATATTATGAAAGTAGATTCAGTATCTATCTCATGGTATTAATTATATACAATAAATATTAACATTTTTTATATAAAATTAGTCAATGTAATTTCTCAGGAAGCGAGAATGACATTTATCAGTGAACGGAGGAAGTACTCATGACGAACGGTGAAACCATTCAAATAATATGTAACTGGTACCTAGCAGGGCCCATACGTCAATATTTTCAAACTTAGTTAAATATCAATGTGCTAATATTTATTCGCACCCATCAGGGTCCATATTTGAATTCAAATTTGAAGTAAAATGTGCGAAATAGTTGTAACCAAATTCCATTCCATGTGGAAATGATTTGGATCCATCCCTACAAGCTTTGCTAATCACACGAATACATCAACAAAAAAAGAAACAGTGGCTTCCACTAACGTGCATACACTGGTACCCTGGTAAGGGTATGCACTCAGGTCTCTTCTATGTAATTATGCATGTTCGTGATATTGACCCTTCATGCTGCAATTTCCCGCCTTCTCACAATATCGATGAATCACTGCAATGAATATAGAGCATGCATGAAATGTCACCATCATGCACTTCCACACAAAGAAGACAAAAGGGCATCAGACGGCATGCATGCATGAAATGTCATCATCGTACTAGTGCATCATTTGTACTTTGTTGCTACTGTAGTACTTGTTCCTCTCTCGCTGCTTCTACATCATCTAGACTTTGTTACAAGTTTCTAAGTATTTGTTTATATGCTGCAGTGACCCCATGCCTCTATGCATGAATAAAGGACAGGAATAGTATGCTATATTGTACATTGGTACTAAGACATCAATCAGTATTGTCTCTTTTAGTAAAGTTGCTACATACATATGAACACTCGAACTGTGTTTTGTCATATCACCTGATGCGTTAGTGTTGTCGCCAACAAACGCTGGTGCTGTATTGTCTATTGGACCATGTCTCAATTCATACACAGATGTACCTTTCTCTTTGCATTCACAGTACTCCCTCCCTCCCAAAATAAGTGTCGTTATGCTATTCGTACTGGGATTTATAGAAAATAATAACAATATTTGTATTTTTAAATGAGTTTATTATGTAAATATATTCAATCATCTATCTGATGATATTAATTATGTACTATAAATATTAATATTTTCATGTATATTTGGTTGCAGTTAAAAGCGTTTGTCCCTTCGGGAAACGAGAACGACTCAAAATGGTACTGAGGGCCATATGCAGGCATGCGGGTAGCCTGCTCTGCCTATTTATAGAATGGATTCCTCACCACGCACTTTTCATAGCTCGCTGCATCCATTCCAGCACACGTGCCCTAGGTAATTGATCCTTTTAAAAGATCGATTAGCTGTTTGCTTGTAGGCTAGAAAAACAAAATAGCAATGCATGATCCAGATGCTTAAATTTATGGCATCAAAAGGATGCAAGGATATCGCCACATGAATATTGTCTCCCTTTTTACTCTTCCTTAGTTTAATGGGTTGCTTTTGCTCATGAAATATTTTTATACGCTATTTTGCAATATCCATATACTAGATAACATATTTTTTTAATATGCCTATATGCCGCCCTCCTGTTTGTCGTGTAGCTTGTGTTAGGTAAAAATGATTGGATCTTGCTTTTGCTTTTCCTATTTGCCTCAGGATATAACGAGGCTCATTTGAAGGCTTATAAAATGGATAAGGGAAAGGGTGTGATCGGAGAATCGTCCTCACAACCTGCACAAAATGATGACGTCCATGTCACGGGACCCAACAATGTATTCCTTTGCTTCCTCCAAAATTTATGTAGTTACCTGCTCTATGCTTTCCTTTGTCTTCGTATTTGAAGAATATATTTTGTTTCCTAACACATTAGCATATGAACACAAGTTATAGACATTTTAATATATACTTTGCAGGGTTCCACTAAAGTAATTACCATATCACGCAAAAGCATTCTGAGGCAAATCATTGGCAATCTAGGGGCGGTTATTCGCACAGAAGGGATAGTGAAGCTAGATCAGTCTCACAGGATAGCCTGGCTCACAATTGAGATCCCTGCTCAGAATAGCACTGAAGGTGTGACTACTGAGTGTTTCCATGGTAGCCCTTATATGTGCGATTATGATGCTGAAGAAAATGTCTCCGAAGTAGCAATTGCTCATTTTATATCACAGAAGAATATCCATGTCAACGACGTGAACTATGCGGCTTTCCATGAAACATATAGCCAACTACGTCATTACATAAGCTGGTGTCACACTCTGCACACTAGATTTCAACTTCTACGTATGGAAAAATGGGCTTTTTAATGCACACATAAATCTTTTGAAGCGACTTGGACTGATCTACGCAAGTTATGGTGATATCCTTCCACTTAGACCCTTTGCTCCAACTATGCATCCACTAGCCTCAAGTGTTGGACGAGTCATGTATATTGGACCTAATCCACCAGAAACTCGGCATGAAGAACTAGGTAGGGAGTTGTTCAATGTGTTGCAGGAGTACAGCCCAATTGGCAATCCCATAATAAATTGAAAGGTATGTGTACAATCATTTATCATTTAATTATTATTTCATCCGAATAAATCTCACTGACAACTACATATTTCTTGCTCCCTTGTAGGAGATCCAGTGCTGGGAATAATTAAATCCAAGGAGACTTCTAGGAGCCCTGAGATTATATCCTACTCCTTGTTGTTAGCTTCATCAAGCAAGTCGAATTTCCTGTTTCTATTGCGCAGACACTAGCCAGCATGCATTCTAGTCTACTCACTAAATTCCCACAGGGAAAATCTTGTATGTTATAAGTAGGCACTAGCAGGCGGCATATGCAGTGTTATACCCTCTATTATATTCATATTATGTCAGGTTATGTGGCTCTTATTCTATGTAATAAGCATGCATGTAGAGGACAATCCTCTCCTCTTTACGTGTTTGCGTTTGGGATCTTGCTTTGGACTATTTGTATGCAAGAAATGGCAATATGAGGGCCTATGTCGTCTTTACATGTTCTTGTCCCCTTTTATGTTTGAGAGAATTTTGTATTTGGCGTGGTCCCCCCAATCCAGTAGAAATGTTTTTAATATCCCTATAATTACTGTAATTTATAGCATATTAAGACATCATTTTACCCATTTTGTATCATAATATTATGATTTTTCGTTATCGATACTAATTACATATATAAAACATTGAAAACAATTGGTGAAACATACACTCATGTATGTATTTATCATACTTAGAGGTGTCATCGTATTTCTCCAGCCCTTCTTAAACAATGTTGCTAGTTCCGCCACTAGTACTTTGTGCACTACAAATTGTCCTGTAGGATGCGCCGGAACTAATTTTGGAACTACAAACATCCTTGGCTAATTGCAGTTGAATCATGCTGGGTGGCAGGGAGCCACAAAGTATTATTTAATGATATAAATAATCAGACCCGGACCTATTCATCTTTTTCATTCTAATCCCATGTGATAAGGAATAGCTGGTGCATTTATACGAGGATAGAAACTTAATGCTAGAACTGTTATAGTTACTATTCGAGCTTTCAAATTGAAGGTTAAAGCTTGTTTCCTTGATAAAAAAGGTACTTATTTTTTTAAGACACGTGCATGTGTGAAAGTAAAAAAAATTCACTCTCTTTGCCTCGTGTTGCCTTAGATGACAAATCATCTACGGATAACAGATAACCATACAATACTAGCTTTTTCTGATAGTTCACGCACCCAGTGCGACGGGATGGGTGCGGCAGACACGGCCGCGAGGCGGGCTGCGGACTGCGGCGTGCGGCTGCTGCATGTGCCCCCTTGCTCGGGACGTGTGGCTGGGTTTGCTGGGTTTGCGGCGAGCGTGTCCTATCCTATCTTGTCTTGTCCTGTCTCCTGGCAGATCCTCACAGTGCATGCGTTGATCCGGGTAGGGATGGTGAACTGGTGATTTGGCAGATGCATTTCCATGCTTCTTCGTGTCCATTAGTTCATTCTAAATGAGGGTTATTTACAAATTAGAGGGGAATCTATCAATGCATCGTATATGATATATTTTGATGACACATGTATAAGTTTCATCCATAGAATTTTCTACATCCATAAATATACCACATATGTAAACACTTTATGTGCTAGCTGTTGGATTGATCTATTCCACTAATCTTTACTACTGAGCTCCAGAAGCCTGGTCTGACCAACATTCACATTTTTGGTGCCTTAAAGGTTACTCGATGTACCCATCCACTTTGTTTATTGATAATTAGTCGACTATACAAGTTAGCTGACCGTTGTATTGACCGTTCTAGCATCAGCTGATGGTTTTATAGCCCACACATGAAGACAGTTCAAAGGCAACAAATAAAATGCGATAAATAGGTAGACCTGCATGGGACTTGTGCATATGCTCCTCATGTGTGGTGGAGGGTTCAAATTAATTCTCCATTTCGTGATTGGCTACATGTGCCCCTCGAAAAGAACTGTCTTTGAAACATCCTCAATTTTCCTCGAAGGAAAAATCCACAGAATGAATTTTAATATGATAAAACCAAGAACTGATTCCATCATATTATCATATTTCAGTCGATGTCATAGTCACACTTCATAAGATTTCAAGAATATAAGATATTACATTACTGGGGAACACACCTATTACAGAGTTAATCTAGCGGAAGACTATCGAGTGAAGGCTCCTTCACGGGCATCATCAGAGTTGGCGTAGTGTAGCGTAGATTCCATCTCTGAACCAAACTTGAGCGTAGGCACGTGACCTTCTAATCCTTCTAAAGTCAACATCTCTGAGAAGCAGGAAATCTGCACACCGCCAGATGTGTGTAGGCTATGGTCAGTAAGCCTAGGCAAAATACCCGATACCCATTACCCGTACCTAAATTATCCGAACCCGGACCTGAATTACCCGAACCCAAGATACCCGATCCCAAATTCAGATAGCGATTTTGATTACCCGAAATTAGTTTGGGTAATTCGGGTAATATCCCCCGGTACCCAAATTACCCGAACTACCCAAAGATTTGTTTTGTCTTTGTATTCATCATGTGTTGTTAGCTGAACCATTTAAATTATCACTTTATTAGAATATAATTCTCTCTATTTGAATGAGTGACTGTAATATATTATTCTCTACAAATTGCTATTGAAATTCTATACAAATTACTGCTGAAATTATGTATAGATCGCTACTGAAATTTAGTGTAGTTTGTTGTTTTCTGTAAATTTTGGTATATCGGGTAAAACCCGAACCCGAACCTGAATTATCGGGTACCCGAATTTGCGGGTAGTGTTTTTTGGAGGTAATATCGGGTAGCAATTTTTATTACCCGAATTTTGAATTACCCGAATTACCCGACCCGAAAAAATCGGATAACCCGAACGCCCAGGCTTAATGGTCAGCACCGATGAGCTTTAGTGGAAAAGATAAACAAAGGATCTGGCGATCCTAATATTTGGCTGTGGTTTGCATCCTTAGCAGTAGTGGCGATCCTAATAACATTAGTAATATAATAATAATAATATCCAATTTTTAACACATTCACCACCACACCATCCATATCCATCCGCCAACCATCCATCCCAAACCATCTTCACACCACCACACCATATCTCATCTCACACACTCAGGTCAATAGGCCAAACTCCCTCTCGGCCTTGTCTCAACGGCCCGCAGCCCCTAAGGCTCACGGCTGGAAAATACCCCAACCCTAGAGGGAGGAAAGAAGGACTCATCTCCTATCTAGTTTAAGTGAAACCCAGGAAAGGTCCATAGCCGACAAGTCAGCATATGTATCGATCGATCAACCATACACTCTGCAGAGGTTTTACATACCCACAAGATTAGCCATCCTCGGAGCCATGTATCTCCTAGGCAGAATTCCGGTCGCTTGCTAGCCTAGAACGGTGCCACCCTACCTCTCAGCCTTGGAACATCCCAAGTCTAGTCTGGGATGGCTGATACTGTGAGTCATAGATAGAGCTGGGGCCCTCCGGATGTCAAGAGCTAGGTCCACAAGGCCTCCTAAAGTCTCAGAAGGGTGTGGGGGAAACCGCGCACCCCGTACCTCCTTG
This sequence comes from Miscanthus floridulus, assembly GCF_019320115.1. Taxonomy (NCBI): domain Eukaryota; kingdom Viridiplantae; phylum Streptophyta; class Magnoliopsida; order Poales; family Poaceae; genus Miscanthus; species Miscanthus floridulus. The sequence continues at coordinate 8,983,235 of NC_089585.1, forward strand.
CACACGTTCGCCTAGCAGTAGTGGCATTGTTCTACCAAGTAGTCCGACCATCCTGCACCATATAGGGCGAGTGGGATGTAAAGGATTCTCGGTGAGTCTGAGTACTAGTAAGTCCTTAGGGATTGATCAAGCCAGAATGTCTTCATCAGGGTTTTCATTTTACGTGCCACAACAGCACCTCTACCCCGGGCTCCACCTCTCCGAGGTTCACACCCAAGGACACCTCCAATTACCATTTACCCACCATAGGTATTCCATATCCAAGTGCCTAGGTAGCACCTCATAGCAAGACTCGCCCCAGGCTCATCGTTATTCCAGCTCGGTCGACACAACCCTCACTCTCCACGCACCCAAGACACATGTAGCACGCTCACACACCACCAAGTCTGGCACCCATAGCCAAACCCTTCCCGGGGGTTCACCGCCAGCATCACATCCCCGATTTAATGCGAAGTGGAGTTAATAATAAGTATAGTGGTGTAATATGCAAGCAAGCAGGCAAGTAAGCATATATAAGCGAGCGAATACGCAAAGTAGGGTGACATGGTAGAGTGGGTTGCATCAAGGTAATAATGGCTCAGGTAGTAGCATGCATCGAAGTACTATCAAAGGAATAATTATAAAGCACTAGCAGTTCTAGATATTATGCAATGTCTAATAGATTCTCTAAAAAGAGGGTGCTGCCATGACACCTGCGATGTAGAGGTAGTAGTGGTACAATTCTCCATTCATTGGTCCTCCTGCGTTGACTCCATTCCACAGTCCTTGTCGTCATCCACGTTCTCTTGGTCTGATCATCAGCTACTCCGTGAAGCGACATGCAAGGCAAGAGAGCACTCAACACTCGAAAAGACGACAAGATGCAGGAAAATCCAATAACACCAGCAAGACAATAAGAGATACATGGCTTAGCCCTCTCGGCGGTTGTCCGATTTCCTTGGGCCAAAGAATCACAAGTGGTGGTTTGCTAAGCACAAGCTTAAGTCATGGCCAAGCCAGTATGGCTTTAGGATAGATGGTTTAAGCCAAATCTTATCCATAGCAACACCACGGCTCACGACCTTCGATCCGGGCGTCATGGAAAGGATGGGAATCGGGGGATGGGCCCAATGAAGTAAGAACGACGAGGTTCGGCTCTTATGGTCTTATCCCTCCAGTCACCATTGGATACAAGAAGCAGACATGAACGAATAACACTATTGTGACTTGGCGCCAATGTACTTTGGCTCGTCCGCTATGGTAGAAAGCGGTAGCGCAAAGAGATTGGACAGCAACAGGTCCTCTTGATCCACATGACAGAATAACGTTGGGAGCCGAGAAGAGAGTTGCTCAGCAAAACAAAAGAAGCGGGGGTTAGTAGGCACATCCGTGTCATGTTCTCAGACACATCTTCGGGAAAGATGGTTTTAGACGGCCAATTGGGTCGACACGCATGGGTCCGAGGTAAGACATAGACCATTGCTTCGCTAACCAAAAAGAGATAGTCCGGTCTTTGATCCAATCGCCATGGACAAGGCGGGATCGAACAGAGCGGCCTAATAGGGCAATAACAGCAGAGAACGGAGGTCCACTCCTTCCAGTACACACGCCACGACAGAAGACAGGGCATCAAAAGGAGCGACTCACTAAAGAATACAAGTGCGCAAACCACCCATAGGGTACCCGACCTAGGTGCATTGGCACTAAGTCATCTCTCTTGATTCATAACAGTGCGGTTGTCACCGCAAGAATCGATGAAACGCGATGGTCGAACAGGGTACAAACACACAAGGGCTTGGGCATGAAGAAGCAAATGAAAGAGAGAGGCATAGCTCCTTGGTCATGGTGAGGCGGACTCGTGGCCACAAGCTATACCAACACGTGTTGGCATCCATCGCTCCATGATTGTTATTTCCCAGGTCATCTCCCATAGGCTAGGTCACGAAAGGCTTGATGTGAGCGGGTGATATCCGCATCGATATCGAATCCATCATGACCATGTCCTAGGGCCGAAGGTAGGAGTTAACACTCATAGTATTATGAAGTCAACTAAAGAGCAAGGGGTTGAGTTACACTCAGTATCATGGCCATGGCGAGACAAATCCCACGATCGTAACGTCCGAATGAGGTACGATCCCTTAGCCGGCTCGAAAGCTCGGCAAACAGGCAACAACATAGCGATAAGACACGACCAAACAACCCGACAAAAATGGTGGAGTAGCACATTCCATAGCTGGGTGACGGATAGATCCTGTAAGACAGTCATGGATAGATAGGTCGTAAGAATAGGGCCCATCAAGGTAGATATGCGTATACGGAAAGATGTGAGATGGGGCTTTCCATGGTCTCGATAAGACATACAATTAAGGTTCATGGTCCAAAGGGTACAGCTCGCAGTAGATGGGGTCATGATATCTCCTCAATGGCACGCACTTGCAAGGCAAGGCGACTGGGACGTCGGAAGACTCCACTTGTCATCGGTACGATGCAAGGGATCACACGGTTTCTCAATGGCTCGCCCTCGCTTAACGAGGCAGCCAGAATGTCGAGAACAGACTCAATACAATGATGGCACGGTGCTAGATCATGCAGTGCATACGAGGGCCTTGTCCATGAGTTGTGCAACGTGACTACTTCAAAAGGCCTTTAGTGCGGGTCCCGGTAGATCTCGACGGCATGTTCTCATGACTCGAGGTAGCCGGAATAGTGGCGAAACACAGGCACAGGGTTCCACGGAACTGTCAGGGTAACCAAAAAGGGAATCCTGCAGTCCATGATGTGATGATCAATACCATGTGGTCCAATTACGACTTTGGGGCTCACGATGAGGTCATGGTAACTCTTCGCCGCGGCATGGCTTGGCCACGACGGGTTTTACAGGCGACAAGTCCTTTCTGGCATCTCCTACGCTATGGATCCGTTTAGCTAAGTCCGGTCTCGTGCTAGTGAGTGTGGGCGTGTCTAGGAGCGGTAGAGTTCTGTTGCAACGTCAGAGATGGTGATCAAGGCTTGACTCATTCGGGCGTGGTTCACGGTGGACGAGGCATGGCTTTTGAGAATGCTTCAATGGTAGTCGGCAACCACACCGGCATTCTTGGAACTCCGGTGGTTCGATTTGGCTTGGGTTAGTCCTGTGTGTGTGTGTGCTCGTGTCCAAAGGCCGAAGGTGGCCTTAGTCTATGCATCCATGGTTGGAACGCCATGGTCGGTAAGCAAAGTCGGGGTTGGAAAGAGGGGCACGGTGGTGGCTCACCGAGGTTCATCGAAGTGGAAGGACGTGACTTGCGTTGCTTGACATTGTGATCTTGGCGGAGCTTGTAGTTGGTCACACCTATGGTCATCCAACGGCTTTGGCTCATCTGGGTGATCGGGCGATGAAGATGTAGCACCTAATCGAAGCACTTGGGAAAAGAATTCGAGGTACAAGAGATAGATATGCGTAATAGATAGATCATCATGTAGGGAAATGGAAACAAAGGAGTAGACCGGCGGCGATGGTTGGCATAGGCATTGAATAAATAAAGATCATGATCATGTATAGACAATGGATATTGATAGATCAAGTAACAATGTAGATAAATGATATTGATGATCAAAGTCAACAAGTATGAAGAGAACATGAAAAGAAAGGCAAGGGTCTTGTCGACGTCGCGTACGGCGTCGACTAGGTTCAAGGGGTTAGCCTTGATGACAACAGGGAGGTGCAGGGCTGCTGCGGCTTGTCCCAGAACATGGCAGCAGGTGGCCAAGAGACGACGGAGCACCTATGTTGTAGGATGGGGTAGCCACACCAAGAGAAATGAGGCGTAGCCTCCCTACAAGGCAAGGATTCATGGCACGAAGGCCGGACATAAGGATGGACATGGCCAGGTGGTGCTATCGTCCTCCGGCATGGTGGCGTTGCAGGGCCGCTTCCTCCCTGTGATAGTCGGAACATTGACACGAAGGCCAAGCTCAGCACGAGTAGCGGTAGGGAGGGGAAAAGATGGGGTCCTAGGCTTTGGGTGCTCACTGTCTATTTGGGTAAGTCGTTGCAGTCTTGGAATAGGGGCGCGTCGAGATGCTGCCGCCGTGCTTGGGGCATGGACGAACATGCTGTGGCAGTGCATCAAGGTGAAGGCTTGCCATTCAAGTTGCAGCCTCAGTAGGCGATGCAACTCCTGCTCTCGGCCATGGTGACATCGGTGCAGGTCGAAGTGGAGGGCACCGGTGCGGCCTTGGTGGAGCATGATGACATCGGCGTGGAGAGGCTTGTCGTGGCTGAGATAGGGTTGGGGCTTCGTGTGGCCACGGCTGAGGATGAGGCGCGGAGCAGAGGCTCGAGGTGGACATCGACGAGGTGGTGTAGCTGCATGGACATCACGGGGTCCTCAGGCTCGGCCTACTGTGGTTGTCATAGAAGCGCTCGCAGAGACATGGCCACGGACGATGTTGTGGCGTTCCAAAGTCGGTGGCTAGAGGCAGAGCGGGCCGATGCGGTGTGGTGCGGTGATAGCCAAGCTCGAGGCAGATGATGACGGTGTCGACGGTGTGGTCATCGACATGCTCGTGTCATAGGCGGGGAAGGAGCAGGGGATCGCGGTCGGCGTCGCCATGGCCAGGGGCTCTGGTAGGGTAGGGACAGGCTCCTACCAGTGGCTTAGTCGTGATGCGGAGTAGGGAGGCGGCGCTACCGTGGTGTGCCTCCAGCATGGCGAGGCTTGGGGTGAGGCCATGGTGAAGGAGGGTGCAGCGAAGGTGGCGGCGACTAGGAGGAGCTCCAGAGCGAGGCGGCGTTAGGGGTATTTATAGTGTGTCGGCTAGGGCTTCTAGGAGGCTCTAGTCATCCTTGGCGTCCGTGCCCAAGGAGGTACAGGCGGTGTGAATCGAGGAGCAGAGCAGGTGAGGCGTGGTGAGGGGGCACTAGCGTGCGAGCTATGGCGGCGTTGGGAGCATTTGCTCGCTAGGGCTTAGGGTTGGGGCAGCTTGCGGCTGGGCTAGCAGGCTCACGCTCGTGGGCCTATGGGGTGCGAGATGGGCCGGGGTTGTTGGGCTGCTACTGCTGCCCGTGTGGGCTGAAGGCAGGAGGCTAGGCTGGGCTGGTTTGGTTACTCGGGCCAGATGCCCCTTTTCTTTTTCCTCTGTCTTCTTTTCCTTTTCTATTTCTTATTTCTATCCTACTCTATGCCATGGGTTTCTCACATTGGAATACATTTGTTGCCAACATGTATACCTCCTAGTGTGGTCCTCTAGGGGTCACATAAGGCTCTAGGGTCCATGCCAAGGGTTGACAACTCACGTGCATTGATTTGATAAAGATAGTTGGTTGACTATAGAAATTAGGTCAAGGGGTTCGAAACTAAAGAGATGAATTGAGAGAGAGAGAGAGAGAGGTGGAAGGATTCATGAGAGATTCTATAAGGAGTCAAAAGGATTTGCTACGGACTTGTGCTCTCCAACACAAAACCCTAAACCAACTAAGGAACTCCAACAAACTCCTACAAGCAACACTATATGTATGCAGCAATTTATTTATAAATTGTTCTTTGTTTGACCTAGTATCTATATGCTTCACACATTTGCATGAAAAGTTTTAAAAAGTTCATATTTTTGGCTTCTCCAAAAACCCAGTTTGTTACAGTCCACCCCCCTTACAAGAATCTCGTCCCCGAGATTAAGGTGTTGCTTAGTCAGGTGAAGAGGCAGGGTGTTGCTTCTTGATCGGGGTAGTTGTTCCATAGAACCTTGCAAAAGGAATTGTCGTCCTTTTGTTTTCTTCGATAACTCAATCCAAATTATACGGGGTGTCCAAGGATCTCTAGAGGTTTTGTCTAGTCATATGGCGGTCTTGGTTCATAGCCTGCTAGGTTAGCCAGGGTCCTGGAGTCACATGTAAATAAAATAGCTTCTATAACCTACACTCAGATAATAAAATTCGCAAGAAGCATAAGAAACTCAACAACATAAAATCCCGGCAATCAGGCAGCATTACAACTCCTATATGCATAGTGTTGACTTAAGGCAACTCCTAAGCCTTAAGCCTCACACATCTATCATTCTAATGTGGGCGGAAAAAGTGGTATATTACCTAAGGTCAACTTTTCAGTAAAGGGACGGTCAGTTAGCTTCAGAATTCAAGGCATAGAAGGGGAAACAAGTGTTAGCAACTATAACTCTACAATAGACAGGTTGGTTAGCTATTATACTAGTGTTTGGTCCTAAAGGTCTCATCCTAAGGTCAAGTATGGCTCTGATACCAACTGAAACATCCTCAATTTTCCTCGAAGGGAAAATCCATAGAATGAATTTTAATATGATAAAACCAAGAACTGATTCCATCATATTATCATATTTCAGTCGATGTCACAGTCACACATCATAAGATTTCAAGAATACAAGATATTACATTACTGGGGAACACACCTATTACAGAGTTAATCTAGCAGAAGACTATCGAGTGAAGGCTCCTCCTTCACGAGCATCATCAGAGTTGGCGTAGTGCAGCGTAGATTCCATCTCCGAACCAAACTTGAGCGTAGGCACGTGACCTTCTAATTCTTCTAAAGTCAGCATCTCTAAGAAGCAGGAAATCTGCACACCGCCAGATGTGTGCAGGCCATGGTCAGCACTGATGAGCTTTAGTGGAAAAGATAAACAAGGGATCTGGCGATCCTAATATTTGGCTATGGTTTGCATCTTTAGCGCATGAGAAGTAAATAACATTAGTAATATAATAATAATATCCAATTTTTAACACATTCACCACCACACCATCCATATCCATCCACCAACCATCCATCCCAAACCATCTCCACACCACCACACCACATCTCATCTCACACACTCAGGTCGATAGACCAACTCCCTCTTAGCCTTGTCTCAATGGCCCGCAGCCCCCAAGGCTCACGATCGGAAAATACCCCAACCCTGGAGGGAGGAAAGAAGGACTTGTCTCCTATCTAGTTTAAGCAAAACCCAGGAAAGGTCCATAGCCGACAAGTCGGCATATGTATCGATCGATCAACCATACACTCTGCAGAGGTTTTATATACCCACAAGATTAGCCATCCTCAGAGCCATGTGTCTCCTAGGTAGAATTCCGGTCGCTTGCTAGCCTAGAACGGTGCCACCCTACCTCTTAGCCCTAGAACATCCCAAGTCTAGTCTGGGATGGCTGATACTGTGAGTTGTAGATAGAGCCGGGGCCCTCCAGATGTCAAGAGCCAGGTCCACAAGGCCTCCTGAAGTCTCAGAAGGGTGTGGGGGAAACCGCACGCCCCGTACCTCCTTGCACACGTTCGCCTAGTAGTAGTGGCATTGTTCTACCAAGTAGTCTGACCGTCCCACACCATATAGGGTGAGTGGGATGTAAAGGATTCCCGGTGAGTCTGAGTACTAGTAAGTCCTTGGGGATTGACCAAGCCAGAATGTCTTCATCAGGGTTTCCATTTTATGTGCCACCACAGCACCTCTACCCTGGGCTCCACCTCTCTGAGGTTCACACCCAAGGACACCTCCAATTACCATTTACCCACCATAGGTATTCCATATCCAAGTGCCCAGGTAGCACCTCATAGCAAGACTCGCCCTAGGCTCGTTGTTATTCTAGCTCGGTCGACACAACCCTCACTCTCCACGCACCCAAGACACACGCAGCACGCTCACACACCACCAAGTCCGACACCCATAGCCAAACCATTCCCGAGGGTTCACCACTAGCATCACATCCCTGATTTAATGCGAAGTGGAGTTAATAATAAGTATAGTGGTGTAATATGAAAGCAAGTAGGCAAGTAAGCATATATAAGTGAGTGAATGCGCAAAGCAAGGTGACGTGGTAGAGTGGGTTGCATCAGGGTAATAATGGCTCAGGTAGTAGCATGCATCAAAGTACTATCAAAGGAATAATTATAAAGCGCTAGTAGTTCTAGATATTATGCAATGTCTAATAGGATTCTCTAAAAAGAGGGTGCTGCCATGACACCTGTGATGTAGAGGTAGTAGTGGTACAATTCTCCATTCGTTGGTGTTCCATTAGTAGGGTCACCTCCTCCTGCGTTGACTCCATTCTGCAGTCCTTGTCGTCATCCACGTTCTCTTGGTCCGATCGTTAGCTACTCCGCGAAGCGACATGCAAGGCAAGAGAGCACTCAACACTCGAAAAGACGACGAGACGCAGGAAAATCCAATAACACCAGTGAGACAATAAGAGATACATGACTTAGCCCTCTCGGCGGTTATTTGATTTCCTCGGCCAAAGAATCACAAGTGGTGGTTTGCTAAGCACAAGCTTAAGTCATGGCCAAGCCAGTATGGCTTTAGGATAGATGGTTTAAGCCAAAGCTTATCCATAGCAACACCACGGCTCATGACCCTCGATCCGGGCATCATGGAAAGGACGGGAATTAGGGGACGGCCCCAATGAAGGAAGAACGACGAGGTTCGGCTCTTATAGTCTTATCCCGCCAATCACCATTGGATACAAGAAGCAGACAAGAACGAATAACACTATTGTGACTTGGCTCCAATGTACTTCGGCTCGTCCGCTATGGTAGAAAACAGTAACGCAAAGAGATTGGACAGCAACGGGTCCTCTTGATCCACACGACATAATAACGTCGGGAGCCGAGAAGAGAGTTGCTCAACAAAACAAAAGAAGCGGGGGTTAGTAGGCACATCCGTGTCATGTTCTCAGACACATCTTCGGGAAAGATGGTTTTAGACGGCTGACTAGGTCGACACGCATGGGTCCAAGGTAAGACATAGACCATTGCTTCGCTAACCAAAAAGAGATAGTCCGGTCTTTGATCCAATCACCATGGACAAGGTGGGATCAAACAGAGCGGGCTAATAGGGCAATAACAGCAGAGAACGGAGGTCTACTCCTTCCAGCACACACGCCACGACAGAAGACAGGGCATCAAAAGGAGCGACTCACTAAAGAATACAAGTGCGCAAACCACCCATAGGGTACCCGACCTGGGTGCACTAGCACTAAGTCATCTCTCTTGATTCATAATGGTGCGGTTGTCACCATGAGAATCGATGAAACATGATGGTCGAACGGGGTACAAACACACAAGGGCTTGGGCACGAAGAAGCAAATGAAAGAGAGAGGCATAGCTCCTTGGTCATGGCGAGGCAGACTCATGGCCACAAGCTATACCAACACGTGTTGGCATCCATCATTCCACAATTGTTATTTCCTAGGTCATCTCCCACAGGCTAGGTCATGAAAGGCTCGATGTGAGCGGGTGATATCTGCATCGATATCGATATCGATATCGAATCCATCGCGACCATGTCCTAGGGCCGAAGGTAGGAGTTAACACTCAGTATTATGAAGTCAACTAAAGAGCAAGGGGTCGAGTTACACTTGGTATCACGGCCATGGTGAGACAAATCCTGCAATCGTAACGTCTGAATGAGGTATGATCCCTTAGCCGGCTCGAAAGCTCGGCACACAGGCAACAACACAGCGATAAGACACGACCAAACAACCTGACAAAAATGGTGGAGTAGCACATTCCATAGCTAGGTGATGGATATATCCTATAAGACAGTCTGGACAGATAGGTCATAAGAATAGGGCCCAACAAGGTAGATATGCGTATATGGAAAGATGCGAGATGGGGCTTTCCATGGTCTCGATAAGACATACAATTAGGGTTCATGGTCCAGAGGGTATGGCTCATAGTAGATGGGGTCATGATATCTCCTCAATGGCACACACTTGCAAGGCAAGGCGACCGGGACATCGGAAGACCCCACTTGTCATCGGTACGATGCTAGGGATCACACGGTTTCTCAACGGCTTGCCCTCGCTTAACGAGGCAGCCAGAATGTTAGGAATAGACTCAATACAACGACGGCATGATGCTAGGTCATGCGGTGCATACCAGGGCCTTGTCCGTGAGTTGTGCAACGTGACTACTTCAAAAGGCCTTTAGTGCGGGTCCCGGTAGATCTCGACGGCATGTTCTCGTGACTCGAGGTAGCTGAAATAGTGGCGAAACACGGGCACAGGGTTCCACGGAACTATCAGGGCAACCAAAAAGGGAATCCTGCAGTCCATGATGCGGCGATCAATACCACGTGGTCCAATTATGGCTTCGGGGCTCACGATGAGGTCATGGTAACTCTTCATCGTAGCATGGCTTGGCCACGATAGGTTTTACAGGTGACAAGTCCTTTCCGGTGTCTCCTACGCCGTGGATCCATTTGGCTAAGTCCGGTCTCATGCTAGTGAGTGCAGGCGTGTCTAGGAGTGGTAGAGTTCTATTGCAATGTCAGAGACGGTGATCAAGGCTTGACTCATTCGGGCGTGGTTCATGGTAGATGAGGCATGGCTTTTGAGAATGCTTCAATGGTAGTCGGCAACCACACTGACATTCTTGGAACTCTGGCGTTTCGATTTGGCTTGGGTTAGTCACGTGTGTGTGTGCTTGTGTCCAAAGGCTGGAGGTGGCCTCGGTCTACGTGTTCCATGGTTGGAACGCCATGGCCGGTAAGCAAAGTCGGGGTTGGAAAGAGGGGCACGGTGGTGGCTCACCAAGGTTCATTGAAGTGGAAGGACGTGACCTGCATTGCTCGGCATCGTGATCTTGGTGGAGCTTGTAGTTGGTCGCACCTGTGGTCGTCCATTGGCTTCGGCTCATCTGGGTGATCGAGCGACGAAGATGTAGCACCTAATCAAAGCACTTGGGAAAAGAATTCGAGGTACAAGAGATAGATACGCGTAATAGATAGATCATCGTGCAGGGAAATGGAAACAAAGGAGTAGACCAGCGGCGATGGTTGGCACAGGCATTGAATAAATAAAGATCATGATCATGTATAGACAATGGATATTAATAGATCAAGTAACAATGTAGATAAATGATATTGATGATCAAAGTCAACAAGTATGAAGAGAACATGAAAAGAAAGGCAAGGGTCTTGCCGATGTCGCGTACAGCGTCGACTAGGTTCGAGGGGTCAGCCTTGATGAAAGCGAGGAGGTGGAGGGCTGCTGTGGCTTGTCCCAGAACATGGTAGCAGGCGGCCGAGAGACGACAGAGCACCTGTGTTGCAGGATGGGGTAGCCACACCAAGAGAAATGAGGTGTAGCCTCCCTACAAGGCAAGGATTCACGGCACGAAGGCCGGACACAAGGATGGACATGGCCAGGTGGTGCTGTCATCCTCTGGCATGGTGGCGCTATGGGGTCGCTTCCTCCCTGTGATAGTGGGAATAGTGGCATGAAGGCCAGGCTCAGCACGAGTAGCGGTAGGGAGGGGAAAAGATGGGGTCCTGGGCTTTGGGTGCTCACCGTCTATTTGGGTAAGTCGTTGTGGTCTTGGAACGGGGGCACGTCGAGATGCTGTCGCCGTGCTTGGGGCATGGATGAACATGCTGTGGCAGTGCATCAAGGCAAAGGCTTGCCATTCAAGTTGCAGCCTCAGTAGGCGATGCAGCTCCTGCTCTCGGCCATGGTGATGTCGGTGTGGGTCGAAGTGGAGGGCACCAGTGCGTCCTCGGTGGAGCATGATGACATCGGCGTGGAGAGGCTCATCATGGCCAAGACAGGGTCAGGGCTTGGCATGGCCATGGCCAAGGACGAGGCGCGGAGTAGAGGCTCAAGGTGGACGTCGACAAGGTGGAGCAGCTGTGTGGACGTCGCGGGGTCCTTAGGCTCGGCCTGCGGTGGTTGTCGCGGATGCGCTTGCGGAGATGCGGCCACGGACGACGTCGTGGCATTCCAAAGCTGGTGGCTAGAGGCAGAGTGGGCTGGTGCGGTGTGGTGATGGCTGGGCTTGAGGTAGAGGATGACGGTGTCGACAGCGTGGTTATCGACGTGCTCGTATCGCAGGCGGGGAAGGAGCAGGGGATCGCGGTCGGCGTCACCATGGCCAGGGGCTCCGACGAGGCAGGGACGGGCTCCTGTCAGTGGCTTGGTCGCGATGCGGAGTAGGAATGTGGCGCTACTATGGTGCGCCTCCAGCGTGGCGAGGCTTGGGGTGAGGCCATGGTGAAGGAGGGTGCAGCGAAGGCGGCGGCGACTAGGAGGAGCTCCAGAGCGAGGCGGCGTCGGGGGTATTTATAGCGCACTGGCTAGGGCTTCTAAGAGGCTCCAGTCATCCTCGGCGTCCGTGACCGGGGAGGTACACGCGGCATGAATTGAGGAGTGGAGCAGGTGAGGCGTGGTGAGGGGGCGCTGGCGTGTGCATCGCGCAACGTGCGAGCGGCGACGGTGCTGGGAGCATCTGCTCGCTAGGGCTTGGGGTTGGGGCAGCTTGTGGCTGGGCCAGTAGGCTCACGCTCGTGGGCCTATGGGGTGCGAGATAGGCTAGGGTTGTTGGGCTGCTACTGCTGCCTGTGTGGGCTGAAGGCAGGAGGCTAGGCTGGGCTGGTTCTGTTACTCGGGCCAGATGCCCCTTTTCTTTTTCCTCTGTCTTCTTTTCCTTTTCTATTTCTTATTTCTATCCTACTCTATGCCATGGGTTTCTCACATTGGAATACATTTGTTGCCAACATGTATACCTCCTAGTGGGGTCCTCTAGGGGTCACGTAAGGCTCTAGGGTCCATGCCAAGGGTTGACAACTCACATGCGTTGATTTGATAAAGATAGTTGGTTGACTATAGAAATTAGGTCAAGGGGTTCGAAACTAAAGAGATGAATTGAGAGAGAGAGAGAGAGGTGGAAGGATTCATGAGAGATTTCAGAAGGAGTCAAAAGGATTTGCTATGGACTTGTGCTCTCCAACACAAAACCCTAAACCAACTAAGGAACTCCAACAAACTCCTACAAGCAACACTATATGTATGTAGCAATTTATTTATAAATTGTTCTTTGTTTGACCTAGTATCTATATGCTTCACACATGTGCATGAAAAGTTTTAAAAAGTTCGTATTTTTGGCTTCTCCAAAAACCTGGTTTGTTACAGTCTTAGCCATCGATCGCTTAGCATGGTTCCTTGCTTAATTAATGATCCAAACACAATATACATGTCCTAGTGTCCACTAAGAACGAGGACCAGATTGTCCCGTACGTACATATATTATAGATGTGGAAAACGTCACATGGAACTAGATGGAGTCCAATTGTTTGGGCCTCTCGATTATTCTACGTGCCCCTTCTTCTTAGTAGAATGGTGTACGTACCGGTCTTCCCTTGCGTGGACTCTTAGGCAACGTGGCCTCCTTATTGAGTGAGCACATAGGCAGCGTGGCATCATGTGCACTAAGTGACCACCTAGAAAGGGCAGCGTTCTCTGTATTGAGGGAACACCTAGCTTTGACATGTACCTTCTGCTTCTTTGCTACTCGAGCGGCAGGGTAGAAATCATCCAGATCACGGTATTTGATGATCCCTTCCATGCATCCAGTATTACCTGGAGGGCCACGTGCCTCCACTTCTACCTATATGTAGCGAATCATTAGGCAATCACGGGCTGTGTCTAGTTTTGATGGCAAAGGTAGAAACTTAATGCTAGAACTGCTATAGTTACTACTCGAGCTTTCAAAATGAAGGTTAAAGCTTGTTTCCTTGATAAAAAAGGTACTTATTTTTGTAAGACACGTGCATGTGTGAAAGTAAAAAAAATTTCACTCTCTTTGCGTCATGTTGCCTTAGATGACAAATCATCTACGGATAAGAGATAACCATACAATACTAGCTTTTTCTGATAGTTCGTACCTATGCGTTTGGTCAACACCAGGGACATCCATAGGATTGTAGGAGTATCTAGCTTTTCCAACGTGCGGAGCCGGCAGTAGTGGCATGCTTCTAGGATGTATGCATGCGTCAGATTGGCTACCAACATGCATGCATACGAGTATTAGGGCTATCTAGCAGGTAGCAGCAAGCATGCAGAAGGTAGGCCACCACATGTGTTGCCAGAATCGATGCTCTTCTTGCTTCTTCGTGTCGATCATCTTGATAAAAGTAGCAGTCAACAGCATCCTTCTGCTCAGTCATGCATGTTATTACTGCAGACCAGTTTTGAGTCCCTTTCCTTTACCTGTCACCTAGGTACACGTCCTTTGCATTTCCATGCTTCTTCATTTCCATTAGTTCATTCTAAATGAGGGTTATTTACAAATTAGAGGGGAATCTATCAATGCATCAGTACAACAAGGTAGAAGAAAGGGTGTTATAGAGCTAGGTCCTTCGATTTTCAATGAATAAGGGAGTATATGGTACTAGTATGCAAATAACTATATGAAGCATTGCCATTAACATCCATGCTACAAGCAGTAATAAGTGGAAGGTTTCCAGATCAAATATCAATACATTTTCGAGTCATGGAAATAATAACCCATACTATAGCTAACATGGTACCACTCGCATATATTAAAAGATAGTTCAATTGGATTTATTTAATTACTTACAAGAACTCACATGGATAGCCAGCATTGGCGTTAGCTTTGTAAAAACTTATCCACAATAGCAATTGCAGGAGAACTCACATCATGTTCCCATGATATGTCCTCTATACTATGGTCTCCTCCACTTAGATGGCAGCATATGGCTTCTGTAGAGTCCACCACACACACAGGCCAGCCCCAAACACCAGCGATATGGCGAATCTTTATAGTCTGTGATTTTGCAAGGGCTTTTGTATTTGCTTTCATCTCATCTATGGAATCAGAAAGACTCATGCCTCCACCAAAATATTTGCTTAGTTCTCGCACACCAATTGCCTTAGCTAGCCCAGTGTGGTTACCAATCTTATGAGCCAGCGTAGTATCAAAATACTCTTTTAGTTCCTCAACTAAGCCAGAAGCAACCATATCATCAATACGGCGACACAGATACTCATTAAGAACCAGCTCATGCATATGGACCCAAAGTAGACAACTTTTGAACCTTAAATTTGGCTTATACTTTGGTATCGAAAAAGGATTGGCAAGGGAGGGATCAAGGTGGTTAGCAAGAAATCCATGCATAAGTGAGTTTGACCCACCTACCAGAACTGGAACTCGACCACGCCTTGCAATAGACTTCGCAGTAGTTGTTGCAATAGATCGAAAGGAAGGTACAGACACATCATCCGCAATTGATGAAATAACCCCAATTAAGTGATGAGGAATACCACCTTGATCATTCGGCCGGATCTTGTTAGTTGCGATGTCAAGACCAGCATATATTTGCATCTTGTCCGCATTTACCACTTCACCACCAATCACCTTGGATATGTCAATTGATAACTTCGTCTTGCTTGTGCTAGTGGCACCCATGATTACCACCGATTTAATCGACAACATCTACGAGATGTAGTTTGATCCTGCAGAGGTGAGGGGGGATGGGGTGGAGTGGTAGAGGGGAAAGTGCTTCTTGCCCTTTAAACCCTAGGTCGACCAGCCCATGTATATGAAGAGTCGATGGTGTAGTCGGGCAAGAAGAGGGGATGGGGGTAAGTGCTATGAGCGTTGGTAACCTAGGTCTGGCAAACTAAACAATGTACACTAGCAGGCATTCCTATAACTACTTATGTACTACCATGGATACACTTCGCAGAAAAACTTAATTATGCACATGTATGTAGTAACGTAATGCAAAGATGTATGAGTACAATATAATATGTATCATATGTATGTGGACAAATCCATAGGTCCACAGGTGTGGCGAATGGAAGGAACTTCCTCTAGACAATCAAAGAAGAGGCAACCCGGCAAAGGAGAAGCTGAAGTGTCAAGTGCCTGCACATATTTCTTTACTTTCCCATCCTCTCATGTCTTTGTGCAAAAGTCATGTTCTGCCTATAGTCAGTTCGAGGATGTCATGACCATCTCCTTTCCATTTTTTTCATACTCATGCTTGCTAGATCTCTTGTTATCATCTCTAATTGTAGGTTACTTTGTCCCGTTCTGATGATTTCATTCTTTGGACATTTAAGGGACATGCTCCATTGTAGGTAACATTGTGCCTAGTTTTGTTGTCTTTGTGTGCTCATGTTATGCCTACCACTGTTTTGGCACGCTCCCACACAACCTACACAAAGGCACGCGCATGCCCGTGAATAATGGAGAATGACCCTTAACCAGGCAACAACTGCTACCACAGTGTTACCTCACCATCGTTCATGTCGTGTGTGCCTACCATTGTTTAGGCGTGCATCCACAGGAACTACGCAAAGGCACCCACGTGCCCGGAAATAATGGAGAATGCCCTTGAAGTGCCCAACAACTACTGCCACAATGTCACCTCACCACCTGCCTTTGGCACTACACTGACATCACCCATGTCGACGCCACAGTCGCTCGCATTAAATGCAGTTCTTGCGCTGCTGGATACAACTCTATCCTTCTAGCTATAAAATTTGGTACCTCAGAGGTCTTCCATATCTCAAGAGGTAACACATCCTAGCTCAACTTCCTTCCCATCAAGTATCATCCCTCTCTCCCCATTTCTCTGCTCTCCTATAGGAATCGAGCGGCTACAGCGGCCTTCCTCTTCGCCGGTGTCCTTAGCAAGGTGAGAAAACCATGACCATCTTTATGAAATCTTACCCTCTCCTATATATTACAAAAATGACTTACCCTCCTTTTCCTTGCAGATGGCATATGAAGAGTGGACCACTAGCTACTGCTTGAACAAAGATGTTTTCCCAAGCTCCTATATGCCACCATGTCTAGGATAGGTCTTTTGGATCACCTAGAGTATGTAGGTAGAGAATATGAGGAGTATGGCACAGAGCGGTGTGAGGTCATCATCTATGTCAGAGGAAGTAAAGATTTCCCCAACATAGGGCCGTGGGTGGTTTCTACTATAGGGTTTCGGTTCGAAGACACTTACCAATCTGTCGCTCGCAAAGCTTTGAGGTACCTATGCCAGATTTATGAGAGGCCAATATGTCAGTACACCCATGAGATTCTTCCCCCCTTTAACAAGAGACAGGTCCTATGTGGGTAGCCTCGAATGAGGACCCTCGAAGGCCCTGAATTACAGTGAAAGTGACCCAACTATGGTGTTCATGTCTACCTACCTGCTTTCCCTAGATAAGCAATATGATAGGCATGCCACCCATTTGAAGAAGTGCATTCTAAGGGCAGAGGAGGCCGAGAACCAAATAAGAAACCTGCAAGTGCATCTTGCGGAGGCTAAGGCGCAGCCAGCTAGAGCGGAGAGCCGTGAGGCTACAACAATTGAAGCCTTCAAACAGGCCAAAGACCGCCACACTCAGCAATTGAAGAATATCTACCTTGTCACTAGGGACAAGAGAAGGACCCTTGTTCTGGAAGGGAGAGAATGCCTAATACTAGATGGAATCCCAGTTGCAACCATGGAAGAAATCCAAGGGAAGATTGTGGACACGCCGCCCGCAGCCTCCACCAACCGAGGCCTCCCATGGAATTTCCTGAGACAGGGTCAGTCGATGGAGAAGAGATTCTCCCACTGACTCAGGCACCACCAGGAGATGGCATCTGCCCTCCTTCCATCCTCCCAGAAGATTCAAGCTACAAAGAATGATCTAAGTGGAGACATGGGCCCCTCAAGAACCCTCATTGTAGTGTTTATTATTTTCCACCTATAATGTAATCCCACATGGTGTTGTGCTTTGAGTTTAGTGATGTTGGTTGTTTGAATTCCACTTGAGCAAACATTTCTCTATGCCAATATGCCATTTCTCTACACCAATATGCCAGTGATTTTATTTAGTGACCTAGAATAGATATTGTGTAATGGATGCCAAACTCTATCGCCCTTACATAACATCATACTGGAAAATACATATTAGCTTCTATTGAGATATTTTTTAGTACAACATACATATGATCCCTAAGATTTGATATATACCAAGAAGATCATCTTCCACAACATGGTAGTGGAAAAAATTAATTAGCTATAGCTTCCAGTGGGGATACTTTCGAGTAACACGTATATATGATCCCCAAGGTTTGATATATCAAGCAGATCACCCGCAGCGAAGCGCGGGCATAGTGGCTAGTGACAATTATATTGGTCCATGATCTTCCTGTTTCATTGTTTGATGGGTACAAGATCAAAACAAACTCAGAAGCACATAAATATTGTGAATGTTCATGTATTTTAACAGGATAGTGATCTTCAGATGGAAGTTTGCCTGATCCTGTTTCTTATGCACAGATGTGTCACTAACAAACCTTTTTAGCAACAAAGCCATCTATTCTTGGGCTACTGATGACATTCTCCAAGAAAATGATTGCTATATGTATGCCTGCCCAAAATACAGAAGCTCTCCGAAGATCTCTTATGGTATTAGCATAATAATTTGTATTTTTCCTGAAAGGGGTTGTGTGATGCTTTCCCCCATTAACTCCTTGATCTTTATGATAGCATCCTCTGATCACTGTTTGTATTGTCATCAGGATGCAGCAGAACAGTGTGTTGTGGTGGATTTTATAATGTTGGAAGCAGAAGCTAGATTCATGTATGGTGGTGCTTCTGAAAATGCTAATTCTTTTATAAACAGAATTTGTGATCTTGAAAACTATGTGGTATGGAGATACAATCATGGTAAGGAAGTCTCATGATATTAGTAACTATTTACTGGTTTTGTTGTTTATGTTACAATAATAAGATGATCTTTCACGACCAGCCTACAAATCATAACATGGTCATGCTATTTAGTTTGTTTTCTATATCATTTTAGATCATGCTACCATGGAGTTACATTTTGATGAATGACTTAAACAACTATCATTGCCATATTAGGAGTTCCTTATCCTTACACTCAGGTTAACATTCAACACTTCTTGCATGTAAGGTAACCTAACACTATATATGTTTGCTATATATTTGGAACTGCAGAGACCCAAGTTCTGCATGGGATCTCTTTCTGTACAGTTGTACAGCCTGTAGACCGTAGTCCTTTCCCTATCTCCCTTTCTCTCTGTACAGTTTATTTTATTTGAATTTATATACCAACAGTGGGGGCTTCCCCTGCTGTATTTATGGCTCAAAAAAAGGTGGTTAGAAGAGCTTAAGGATGACAAGGAGGATACACTGCAAGCTGTATTTGTGTTCAGAGATCCCATTATTAATTCTGTTAAACACATATATTGCAACCTGTATGCATCAGCAAACCAGATAACTGATGGTTTTCCACCTTGCCAGGTGAGATGAGTCATTTTATAACACCACTCACTATTTAATTCAAAAAGTTCAGTGACAGAACATATCTGAAGTCTGGCGTTTCCCTTTCACTGCTCAATGTTCATTTTTGTGACTTGCAAGCATTGAGTTTGTTCTATATACCTATTTATTAGTGGAAGAATATGACTGATAAAAGGAACTTCTGCATATATTTTTGGTGATTTTATCATCATTTTTTTTCAACTTTTTATTTCCTTCAGATAATGGCAATTACTTATCCATGATTCCTATTCACAGTTCAGCCTCTTCAACAGCTATGCTAACACAGAACACATTGACTGAACAGGCATGCAAGTGCCATGGTCACCCTATTGACCTTGTCACCCCAAATAAGGCAAAATGGACGTGTCCAATAACTAATCGACAGCTTGCAGCTTCTGATGTTACTGCTACTGCTGTGAGAATTGGAGAACAAACAGTATTCTCTGCCTACTTTGGAAGGTTGTTCGAACTTGCGGTGAGTCTCTACTTCCATTTCTTTTGATGTAACTGAGCGCACTGAATTAGCCTCAATGAATGAAGGTACCCACGACTGCTTTCTGTGTAGATACAAATATTTTGTAAATTAAATGACAACATGTGTTAATAGGTGTCATAATGGGGAGGTCTTATGTTGTGATTCCTGGTTCAAATGATGTCGAAGCTTCTCTAACTGATGAGAGCTCAGATCAGAACACCCAAAGTTTGTATTGCAAGTTTATGTACTCCTGCTTTTTACATGTCACATTAACTTTGTCCTAAGTCAAACATTACTATCTTTGACCATCCATTTCAAAAAAAAATCTTATGGTTTCACAGCATATTATAGATTATGAAAGTATTTCTCATGTAGTGAATCTAAAAACATAAATCTTATATCATGAACTTATATATATTTTTTAAAATCGATGGTCAAAAATACAAATATTTGACTTAGGACAAAGCTAATTTGACATGTAAATAAAAACAGAGGGAGTATGATGAATCTCTAGCTTCTCAAACGATACTGATATGTCAATATTATCTATGCTGTACAGTTTTCTATGGTCTATGTGAAACTCTTTTCAAGCTTGATCAGGGACTTGTTTGCTCCTCATCATGCAATATTGAAACGATGAAAATTGGAATTCTTCAGTGTCACTATCTTCTTCAACCATCTGAGAAAGGACCAATGCTTCAGAGGGTATAGGCAACACTCCCCCTGTTCTATTTTGATCTGTGATGTAGTGAAAGGCATATTTCACCACTTGTAGTAGTAGCCTAAAACCATATTGGATTGGATTCCTAACGCTGAATAACTATCTTTGTCATAACGCTTCTACTTTAGATGCTTATAAGTTGGCAGAATAGAAAGTATTTTGTGGTCTGTTATCGGCTTGTGCTAATGATTGGAACACATCATGCTGCAGAGGCTTGCTGGATCTGAAGAGATATTGCCTGTCCCAGACGTGACTCGAGATTGCAGCTCTAAGATTACCATAGAAATCATGAATTCAGTCAAAACCTCTTTGTCTAAGGTATGTTGCTGGATCACCATTTTTATTTTCTATGTTGTGACTCACCATCATCGAATGATTTTTATTCCATGTCCTCTATATGGATAGTAGCTTCCTCGCTTCACGCCTCTATAAACTTGTTCCGCATACTATTTGCAGCTTCCTTGCCCCCACATTAACTAATATCTGGCCACTGATTCCTTCAGATTATGCTCAAGGATTACAACCTTCTACATCATGAAAGAGGCTTTCATTCAGAACTGAATTACCTGGTGAAGGACAGCCTGCAATTTGGGTACCTCCTCATCTGTTGCTGGTTATGCAACATTTTTTGTTCCTTCAGATACATGGTTTCAGTTATTTGCTTGTTTTCTGTTACTGGCTATCATGATCGATCCTGGAAACAATCGCCAAATAAGATGTCCCATGATTGGATCGACTTTATTTTGCAGATCAATTGCTCCATCCTGTGCCCCGAAGGACCCTCACAACGTTGGTTCATTCAGCTGACCTTAGGTACCAACATGTCAGGACCTGGAAGAAAGCATGTTCCTGAACCAACCTGAGGACGCGGCTGGAGGCCTCAACGACCATCTACACTCGTTCAGCGAGCCTCAGACATCAACATTCATAACTCCAAGCAAGAACAAGCTATCGATCCAGTCCAAGAAGGGGAAGGTCTCTCCCAGCATCGGTGAGGAGTGGGAGAAGCTCATCATCATCGACGACCTTGACGACGACTTTGCCAGCCCTGCCCATCCTAGGCCTGCTGTTGACAAATCTCCCCGCCCCAAGCCACCGTCTCCCGTGAAGCCACTGGATGAGAAGACTTCAAGGATTATGGAGAGGCTGGAGCCCCCCAGGGCGAAGAAGCAGAGAGCGAACATCAGCAAGGCCAGCACTAGGCGCGGCACTGGCACCTGCCAGTAAACAGATCAAGAAGCCATTGCTGCTTGGTGAGCCAAGCGCAAGCCAGCCGCTGTGACCTTCCTTCAGGCTTAGGAGAAAGCTCCCTACCTGACCTGACCTCGGCGCATGCTCATGCTTAGCTACAGCTATAATTGTGCAGACCAAGAACACACTTTCGCACCTAGGATCGTGAATACGTAGAAAGCTCCCTACCTGATTCAACGCGTTCGGCTGGTCTAGTACCGGCTTGTTTCCGCTTGTTTTACCTTATTCTATCTCATAGAACACTATTGAATCCTAAAATCTACCGTGCATGGCACCAGCCGAACACACGTGCAGCCCCTGAAGTGAGTGTCTATACTGGTATATTTTTGCTGTGAAATGTAAATATGCAGAAACCAGACTGCTAGTTGTGTATAGATAGGAAGTATTACAAGCTACTGGTATTACTCTGTCAAATACAGATGAGTTGCTTCTTCAGACTTCAGAGCATAGGCCTAAAGCTTCTTTAGGTCACTATAAACAAAACCCATGATATATGTAGCAGATTAGAGGTCATCCTGAGTAGAAATGACTACAACTTACCCCCCATCAGCATTTGGGGAGACTAAAGTACTGATTAAGATAACGATAATGCTCTTTTGAGGATGTCCGGATAGACGGACGTGAGCCACTAGCTACGGCGCCGTCTGCTTGCTCTCGTTCGCAGTCTCTTTAAAAAACAGGGTTAATTAGATCTGTGCCATTATAATTTTACCGTTTCTGAAACATACCATTAGTATTCAAGAAACTATACCACTGCCATTATAACATTATAGATGTTTGAGATACGCCATTACGTACGCTTGAAGATGACTTGGGCCCACTGACAAACATATGAAGGGCACTGTATATCCATATGGACAAGATTGCCCCTTCCTCTTCTCTCTCACAATCACTGACACATGGGGCCCACTCGTCAGCCTTGCACACCTTCTCTCTGTGTTGTCTTCTTCGTCTCCGGTCACCTGCTGGCAGCGGGGGCGCGACTCCGCCGCCCACACGCTCGCCTGGCTGCAGTGCAGCAGCAGCGTGGTGGCCCACCTGCGCCCTCGCCCATGGCGACCCACCCGCACGCAAGCTCAGCGGTGGCGTAGCCGCTCGCCCGCGCATGCACTCGCCGGCAATTGCGCGACTGCCTCCTCGTCCAGCGGAGTCACAGCAGCGCACACGGACTCGCCCGACGAGGCAGCCCCCCGCGCTCTCTCCCGACGACAGCGCGGTGGGCTGCCCGTGAGCGCTTACCGGCCATGGTGCGGCCGCCTGCTCATCGGTGGCGGCGCAGTAGAGTGCACGCACTCGCCCGGTGGCGGCTCGGCTGGACTGACGCGGCAGCTCGCCGCATGCTCTCCCGACGGTGGCGTGGCAAAGCCGGTCGCCTACTCGTCGGGTGGCACGACAGGGGCACGACATCTCTTGGCGACCATGGACAGGGGCAGCCAAATCCACAGCACGACGATGCCGGCTCGAACGGGAGTGCGCGAGGGAGAGGAAAGGGCCGTGGAGCTGCCGGTGGTGGCTGGGGCTACGCGACAGGCTGGTGGTGGGGAAACGAGCGATGGCCGCGAAGCTCTGCTGCATGGCCATGGCGGTCGTGACTGCGCTCGCGGACAGAGGGCGAGGGAGGCGATGGGGAGCGGCGAGGGCGAGCAAGAGGGAGAGCACAAGTGAGTGAGGGCGCTGGAGCTAGGGCACAGAATAGCAGCCAAGGCCGAGCTCCTCGACAGCTGCATTGGACATCGGTAGCTCAGGGGAGAGGAAGGGGATGACACATTGGGCCCACCTATAAGTGAGATAGAGTGGAGGGGTATTTTGGTCTATACAAAAATACAAAACTGTCCATACACCTGCACATGGGCCCGAAGACGCGGCATATGTATATAATGGCATGTTTCAGCTTTCGCAAGAATTATAATGGCACTGGCATAGTTTCATAAATAGTAATGGTGTGTTTCAAAAACAGTAGAGTTGTAATGGCACATATCCAATTAACCTTTAAAAATCTCTCTACCAGCGGTGCTCGCCTAGCAGGGTGCTCGCCAGTCAGGGGTGCTCGCCTAGGAGGGGGTGCTCATCGAGCAAGCCGCCAAGCTCGCCAGTGTGTTCGTGGCCTCGCGTAGGTGCTCACCCTAGGCCGTCATGCTCGTGGGCTCGCGAAGGTGCTCACCTAGGCCACCAGTGCTCACCCAGGGTGCTCGCGCCTTGCCAGGTGCTCGCCCAGGCCGCTCTACTCGCCCAGGTGAAAGGTCCTTAGTGTGGTTTTAGTAATTGAGTGACAACCTAGGTGGACTAATAGTGTTTATGTGAGATACATAGGTGATTAGTCCGCAGGTACATGTGTGTCAGGAACATTGCCATGAAGGTGGAAATGGCTTGGAGATGTTGCAAAGCTCACACATGTGATGGTGAAGGAGATCATTGCAAATGAGACATGACATTGAGTCATGTGATCAAGGTGGAGAAGATCAAGACATAACTTGGCTTGATGGACCGGTTGCAAGTGTGAAGGGCAAGTCAGAGGCTTTGGAGCGATGGACCTGCGTGGCGGTGAAGCTTAAGCAAGACTTGGCGTCGATGGACGAAGGCAACAGTGAAAAGCAAGTGAAGTCAAGATCGATGAACCAATATGATCATGTGATGATATAAAGTGGATCATATCATTGTTGATTGTGTTGGTGCATGTGTTGCATCGACGTTGGAGGAGATGGAATGGAATGCGCAAGGCAAATGTATAACCTAGGGCATTTCATTTCACCGGTCATAGGTGTGTAGAGAAGTTGATGACCGGGTTTAGGATAGATGGTCGTACTATCAAGAGGGGCAAACTTGTTTGTATATCGGTCATCTAGTGCCACTCGAGTGATCTAACTTTGCATCGTCGCTAGGATTGAGTGTCGTGACAAGTTGAGTAGCTAATCCTTTGGAAAATGATTGTAAAAATGCTAACACACTTACACATTGTGGTGTACACTTAGTGGTGTTGGCACATTTACAAATGAGATAAGTTGGAGCTGATGTGGATCAACTCGGTGATAGGAATGAAGGCGAGAAAGGATCGAAACTCCACCGGCGGAGTGTCCGACAGTCTGACGGTGCCACCGGTGCCCTATACAAAAAAGACAGTGTCTCACAAAGTGGACCGGATGCTGGTCATGTGGTGACCGGACGCTGGGGTCCTGCGTCCTGGTCAGTGATAGCAGAGAGCGCGTAGGCTCGGTATTCGACCGGACGCTGGCACTGAAAGTGACCGGACGTTGGCTAGGGTGCATTCGGTCGAGCTGACGTACGGTGACGTAGGCGACGCAGAGAAGTTAGAGAAGGACCAGGACAGCTGATGTTGCGTCCGATCGTGACCAACCAGAAGCGTCCGGTCGCTGAGTGGAACCTTACTGGAAACGACCGAACGCTGGTGTTGGTGCGTCCGATCACTTTGAGCAGCTGCATCTGGTCATCACTTGACCATTGAGATCAAGTGACTGAGGTTGAATGGAGGCAACACATGGTGCGCATACGTTGACCGAACGCTGAGGTCCTGCGTCCGGTCGATATGACCGACGCGTTCGGTCGACCCGAAAAACGCCTAGTGAAGAGGTAACGACAATTTTTGCCCATGGAGCTATAAATAGAAGGTGGTCTCGGCCATGGCTTGAGCTGAGCACCTCGGGGGACTTTTGTGTCCATGCTTGAGAGTGCTTGGGAGCCCTCCATCTCACATATGTTTGATAGTGATCATCTAATTGTGTGAGAGAGCGATTCTAGTGCGATTGCATCGTGAGGTTGCATCGAGTGGCACTAGATGATCGAGTTGCAAGCCGGTGGTGCTTGTTACTCTTGGAGGTTGCCACCTCCTAGATGGCTTGGTGGTGGTCTCCATCAAAGCCCGCAAGAAGCTTGTGCGGTGCTCTGGAGAAGAGCTTTGTGAGGGGCATTGTGCTCGCCTCGTAGGAACCACGAAGAGCAACTCTAGTAAAGCGTGTCATTGAGCTACCCTCACTTTGGGGGTAGGTTCTTACGGTGCCCGACGTGTAGGCTTGGCGGGTGATGCCAATTAGCCACCGAATCATCAAGTGAGCAGTCGACACAACGGGGACTAGCGTGTTGGCAAGCATGTGAACCTCGGGAGAAAAATCACCGTGTCAACCTTGTTCTTCCTGTTGGTTTGCATCCTCATTACACAAGCTTGTAATTACTTTCATATACATTGTGCTTGTGTAGTTGCTCTTGTAATTAGTTAGTTTGTATAGCTTACTAGTTACCTTCTTGCTTGTGTAGTATAGAAGTAGCTCCCTTGCGTGGCTAATTTGGTTTGTGTAATCTTGTTAGTCACATTGCTTAGTTTGTGTAGCTAAGTAATTGCGCTCTCTAATTTGGCATTGGTTGCCTTATTATTGAGCATTGCTAGTAAGCTTAGGTAGCTTTGTGCTTTTGCTTACTAGTTTGTGTAGGAGCTTCCCTTGTTGCTTAAAGTACTAGTGGTATAGGTTTATGTGACCTTACTTCTAGAATTGGTTAGGTGAGCTCTAGCTAGCCCGGCACATTTGTTGCTTAATTAGTATCTTTGGAAGGTGCTAGAGAATATAGATAGATGGGTATAGTCTTGGCTAGACAGATAGTTTTAATTTCACATTTGTTTCGGTTAGCCAACGTGATTCATTTTAGAAAGAACTATTCACCCCCCTCTAGTCTACCATCTCGACCTTACACTAGGGTGGCGCAATGCCTCTGTTGGGGCACCAGCGAGCTCCATGCGCCGCCGCTGACCTCCGCGTCAGCAGTCGAGCTCCACAACAACGAGGCCTCCATTCATCCAAGGAATCAGGTGACATTGCGCTGAAAGCTCATGTTGCAACCGTATGTTTAAAGTGTGGTATCTCAAGAAGCCCTACACAAGATACAAATAGTACAAGTTATAAGTGGTATCTACAAGTGGTGTCATTCCAAAAATCAAGTGATGTCCATCAAAAATACAAGATTCAAGCCTCAACCATCTACCCCAAATGCATACCTTTGCATCAATGAGAAGCACACCTTTTATGGAAAATTGATGACAAAGGGGGAGAGATTATACAAAGAAATGAAAGCTTTGAGATTGAGATGGTACAAGGGGGAGAGATAAGATATGAAAGTTTTGGGAGAGGATTGAGACAAAGAAGTAGAGGTTGGACATGGATATGGACAAAAAGGGAGCAACGTTGAAGAAAAAGAGGTGGATCAAAATTCTTGGACAAAAGAAGCACACAAGTAGAGGGAGCAAGCTCATGAACTTTGATTGATTGCATTTGATATGTGCATATTCATGTGCTTGCTTGCATTGCATAAGCTTTCAAATTCAATATGCATGCTTGTGTAGTGTATGCTAGTTGTAAAACTTAAATGATGATTTGATAATTAGCATGCATAGGATGATAGCTAGACACTTGGTATGCTTTACAAGTAATGCTAGTACCTTACTTTTAATAGTTGATCTCACGAGGTATCTAGTGATCTTATTTCCAAGTGATATCTAGCTAACCATGGTGCTAAGGATGAACTTAAAGGTGCAACTTCGATTGGTATCACATTTCAAAGGTTTACTCTATACACCTTAGCATCATTTGGTAGTAATTACTCTCCGATAATTTCAATCTATGCATATATGCGAGCTTCAAACCAAACACTCTAGCACATATGTAGGGGGACCTAATACTACCATTTCGGGTTTGTGGTACTTATCCAAAATTATTTACACATGATAAAATTGCTTGGGCAAGCAACATAAATCCAAAAGAGCTTAATTTACATATCTTTGTAGAGTTGTCATCAATTACCAAAAAGGGAGGAGATTGAAAGGTCCTTGTGTGGTTTTGGTAATTGAGTGACAACCTAGGTGGACTAATTATGTTTATGTGAGATACACAGGTGATTAGTCCACAGGTACATGTGTATGAGCAACATTGCCATGAAAGGTGAAAATGGCTTGGAGATGTTGCAAAGCTCACACATGTGATGATAAAGGAGCTCATTGCAAATGAGACATGACATTGAGTCATGTGATCAAGGTGGAAGAAGATCAAGACATAACTTGGCTTGATGGACCAGGTTGCAAGCGTGAAGGGCAAGTCGGAGGCTTTGGAGCGATGGACCGCGTGGCGGTGAAGCTTAAGCAAGACTTGGCACCGATGGACGAAGGCAACAGTGAAAAGCAAGTGAAGTCAAGATCGATGAACCAATATGATCACGTGATGATATAAAGTGGATCATATCATTGTTGATCTTGTTGGTGCATGTGTTGCATCGACGTTGGAGGAGATGGAATTGAATGCGCAAGGCAAAGGTATAACCTAGGGTATTTCATTTCACCGGTCATAGGTGTGTAAAGAAGTTGATGACCGAGTTTAGGATAGATAGCCGTACTATCAAGAGGGGCAAACTTGTTTGCATATCGGTCATCTAGTGCCACTCGAGTGATCTAACTTTGCATCGTCGCTAGGATTGAGTGGCGTGGCAAGTTGAGTAGCTAATCCTTTGGGAAATAATTAGTGAAAATGCTAACACACTTACATATTATGGTGTACATTTGGTGGTGTTGGCACATTTACAAAGGAGATGAAGTTGGAGTTGATGTGGATCAACTCAGGCGATGGAACAGAGGCGAGAAATGATCGAAACTCCACCAGGTGGAGTGTCCGACAGTCCGATGATGCCACCGACGCCCTATACAGAAAAGACAGGGTCTCACAAAGTGGACCGGACGCTGGTCACGTGGTGACCGGACGCTGGGATCCTGCGTCTGGTCAGTGGCAGCAAAGAGCGCGCAGTCTCGGTATTCGACCGGATGCTGGCGCTGAAAGTGATTGGACGCTGGCTGGGTGCATCTGGTCAAGCTAACGTATGGTGATGTAGGCGACGCAAAGAAGTTGGAGAAGGACTAGATGCTGATGCTGCATCTGATCATGACCAACCAGACGTGTCCGGTCGCGAGTGGAACCTTACTGGAAACGACCGGATACTGGTGTTGGTGCGTCCAATCACTTTGAGCAGCTGCGTCCGGTCATCACTTGACTGTTGAGATGAAGCGACTGAGGTTGAACGGATGCAACACGTGGCGAGCATACGTTGACCGGACGCTGAGGTCCTGCGTCCGGTCGACCCAAAAAATGCCCAGTGAAGGGGTAACTGCTATTTTAGCCCGTGGGGCTATAAATAGAAGGTGGTCTCGGTCATGGCTTGAGCTGAGCACCTTGGGAGACTTTGTGTCCATGCTTGAGAGTGTTTGGGAGCCCTCCATCTCATATATGCTTGATAGTGATCATTCGATTGTGTGAGAGAGCGATTTTAGTGCGATTGCATCGTGTGGCACTAGGTGATCGAGTTGCAAGCCGGTAGTGCTTGTTACTTTTGGAGGTTGACACCTCCTAGACGGCTTGGTGGTGGTCTCCGTCGAAACCCGTAAGAAGCTTTGTGCGGTGCTCTGGAGAAGAGCTTTGTGAGGGGCATTGTGCTCGCCCTACGGGAGTCACGAAGAGCAACTCTAGTAAAGCGTGTTATTGAGGTACCCTCACTTTTGGGGTAGGTTCTTGCGGTGCCCGACATGTAGGCTTGGCGGGTGATGCCAATTAGCCGTCGAACCACCAAGTGAGCGGTTGACACAACGGGGACTAGCGTGTTGGCAAGCACGTGAACCTCAGGAGAAAAATCACCGTGTCAACCTTGTTCTTCCCGTTGGTTTGCATCCTCGTTACACAAGCTTGTAATTACTTTCATATATATTGTGCTTGTATAGTTGCTCTTGTAATTAGTTAGCTTGTGTAGCTTACTAGTTACCTTCTTGCTTGTGTAGCATAGAAGTAGCTCCCTTGCGTGACTAATTTGGTTTGTGTAACCTTGTTAGTCACACTGCTTAGTTTGTGTAGCTAAGTAATTGCGCTCTCTAATTTGGCATTGGTTGCCTTGTTATTGAGCATTGCTAGTAAGCTTAGGTAGCTTTGTGCTTTTGCTTACTAGTTTATGTAGGAGCTCCCTTGTTGCTTAAAGTACTAGTGGTATAGGTTTGTGTGACCTTGCTTTTAGAATTAGTTAGGTGAGCTCTAGCTAGCCCGGCACCTTTGTTGCTTAATTAGTATTTTTGGAAGGTGCTAGAGAACATAGATAGAGGGGTGGTCTTGGCTAGACTGATAGTTTTAATTTCGCACTTGTTTCGGTTAGCCAACGTGATTCATTTTAGAAAGAACTATTCACCCTCCCTCTAGTCTGCCATCTTGACCTTACACCAGGGTGGCGCAATGCCTCTGTTGGGGCACTGGCGAGCTCCATGCGCCGACGCTGACCTCCGCAGTCGACGTCGAGCTCCACAACAACGAGGCCTCCATTCATCTAAGGAACCAGGTGACATTGCACTGAAAGCTCATGTTGCAACCGTATGTTTAAAGTGTGATAGATGTTTCATAGGTGTGTTGCAAGTGTTCCACAACGATGTTGCAAAAGTAGATCAGGATGTTGCATATGTTGCAATGATTATACACGCATGTTGCAAGCTGTGTTCCAAATGTTTCATCTATTTGTTCAGAAACATATTGCAAGTGTGTTTATTTTGGGTGTTGATATCTGGATGTTGCATATGTTTTACAATGACTTTTCAAGTGTTTTTTCAGATGTTTTGGCAAATGTTTCAAACGCATATTTTAAGTGTTTCATTTGTCTTCAGACGTATGTTATAAATGTTTCATCTGGATATTTCAAAAGTAGATCGGGGTGTTACACATGTTGCAATGGCGCCGATGCTAGCGGACAGTGGCCTGCCGCAGGGCTTCGACTCCTACCCCGTGCCTTCCTCGCGCCTCGCCCTCTCCTCTCCTCTCCCTCCCTTCCCTTCCCTTCCCTCCATCTCGCCACGGTTCGGTGGGGAACGCCACCCGATGAGGTGACGAGCGCAGCGAACGCCTACGGAGGTGGTGGCCCGGGTGTGCCGACGGCTAGGTGATGCCCGCGTGGTGACCCCGGGTCCGCGTCGTTTGCTTGCTATGCGTCGGAGCAGAGCAGCTGTGGGCGTCCGTCCGGACGCTAGTCATGCCGTTAAGATAATGGTGGCTCTTGGGTCATTATACACTCATAAAGCATGTGCTGATGTGATGTGCTCGGTGAGAGAGAGAGAGAGAGAGTAGACAAGGGAGATGAAAAATGGAGGTGTTGTGTGCTGACGCGAAAAGGTGACACAAAGTTAAAGCTAGTGCCATATAGGATAGAAACCTGCTTTAAGGTCTTATTTGGCTGCACTCTGATCAATTTCAAGTCCACACGCATTGAGGACTTGTTTGGTTGCACTCCAATCCACCACAACCCAAATGCTGAAGTTTACTAAGCAACACACACATCTCAAACACATATGGATATTATGGTTAAGTTGGGGTACGATGTTTTAATTTGCCATATAACTAAGAAGTGTGATGTATGGTTTTGTAGTTTAGGGACTACGTCATGATAATTACAGGTTAAAACAAACCTTACCCGACTGCTTATGTGTATATATAATATATAAGAAAGGCATAAATAAAACACCATGATAAGATTCTTGAAAAGAATGTAAAAAGGAATACGATTGTGTTGCAGTCCAATACTATGTTCTTGAAGCGAAGGGGGCACTCAAATACGGTAGTGCATTCCAATAGGCGGCGCCAACGCAAAGCTTGTTATGTTCATATAGCTGCATCCCCCAACACAACACAGAGATGGAATGGAATACTGCTATGCAGCCGTTTAAAGAAAGGAAACGAGAGTCGCCATTGAGTCCGACGCGACAAATTTGGTTTCAACTTTGACACATTTCTTAGTCCATAACTCTCTCTCTATATTATTATACTGTAATCCCGGTGTCCTTAGCAAGAGAAGCACGAGCAGTGTGTTGTTGCTTAGTGAACTTCAATCAAATGTCCCGTGTCTTTGACCGGGGGAAATTTTTTAGGGGAAAAAATCAGAATGTTACTTTTCTAGAGTATAAGAGTACTTGGTACAAATTACGCTAATACTCCTACTAAAGGACGTTTTCGCCTCTGTTTAAAGCTCCAGGCTCACATCAAAATCATATCATATCATCACTCCATGCCTCCATCAATCGCTTTCAGCTTCCATAGCACTCTGGACGTGAGACAAGAGATTCTGGCAACGTGGTGGATGGATTCTAGAATCCGATTCTGGTCCGACGGATTCCGTGGCAGCCAAGTCCTTGATCTGATGATCCCAGCCGTCCTTTGCGTCACGGCAAGCGGAAGCCAAACGGAGTCCGTCGCACGCCATGACGCTCTGACGCACGCCGGCACGCCGCACGCGCCCCCGGCTTCCGTCCTCGCTGGTGGGCCCGGCCTGTACAAGTGGGCCTCGATATATAGGGTCTTCACTTGGGTTTAGTCCAAAGTCCAAACCCACATCACACACCTCTAATCCCAATCGTAGCACGACTCACGAGCTCCTCCTGTCCGTCACCGCCGCTCCACTGCTCCTTTCCTCCCGCCGGAATCCTAAACCCTAGGGAGCGCGAGGCGGCTGCGGCCGTTTGACGAGGGGATGGGCACCGGGGGAGACGGGGACAAGCCGGGCCCGGCGCTGCCGCTGGAGGCGCTGCTGGCGCTCGGGCTCGACCAGCGCACCGCCGAGAACGCGCTCGTCAACAACAAGGTCACCGCCAACCTCGCCGCCGTCATAGCCGAGGTGAGCCCTCGCTGTCCGCTCGCGCTCGCCGCACGGGGTGTCTCGGCGGGTGTTGGGTTTCTATCGTTGATGCGGAGTTTTGGGTTGTCTGATTTTGATTGTGCTAACTTGTTCCACATGATGTGGGATTTGGCGTTGTAATTCTGGATGCAGACTAGCTGCCCAGGTGTTTGATGCGCCTTGTATATATGTTATATGATGCTAGAATCCGTGCTGCCCAATTTAGTTCCTCCCAGCTCCGATCGTTATTAACTGTAGCGTGTAATTTGGTTCCTCGTTCTGCAAGTCTGCTACCCACTTCACACGTTCTATTGCAGCTCCATTTTGTCCACGCTGGCTTAATTTCGTCAGTTTTGTTTCTGTGATCAGCTTGTTGCTTGGTCAAAAGTTACCTACATAGGAATTCAGACATTATATGGCTAGTTGCTACTGTCCCTTTCTCCATTGACTTACCCTAGCTTAAACCTCGCTGTTATCTAATTATTGTTTTAACATTTTGTTACACCGTCAATCTCTTCAAAATTTGCTTCCTTCTCCCCTTTAATTAACTGGTCTTGTTTGCCTGTCGACAGGCTGGTATAAAGGAATGCGACAAGTCAGTTGGCAATCTTCTATATGCAGTAAGCACCTAGACCAATGAATCATGAGAAATGTATACGTTGAGGATTTTTCATGTGTAACTCAACTTGCTCATGGTTGAAACAGGTCGCCACCAAGTACCCAACTAATGCACTTGTTCATCGCCCTGTCCTTATTAGCTATATCTTGTCAACGAAGGTAGACCCTTTACCCCCTTTTCATTCTTGACTTCTGTGAGTTGATTTTGCGGGTGCCGACAAAATGTTTTTTTTTGTTACACCACTCATTGCCTTGATGATCTAAACATGAACATTCCCCTTTTCAGATAAAGAACCCTGCACAGCTAGATGCTGCTCTGTCATTTCTTACTAATACTGGTCCTGATTGTCTAGATGTGGGCAAATTTGAAGAAGCATGTGGTGTAGGTATGTTTCCTTTGAATGGCTTGTATCAATATGCTTCTTTATACTCCATGCCATGCATAGTTCTTAGAATTTTCTGATACGTTGCTTGGCTTATCTCAGGAAATAGTTTATTCTTAGTCTATCGGCCCACTTCATCTGAAAATTATCGATGCTAAGAGAATATTGACTTTCATTGACAAGATTGACTTTCGGACAAGAAATAGACACTACTTTTGTTAATAGTTTATCCTCAGTCCATATCACTTGGCCATCTTATAACTACCACAATGCTGTGCCTGCAGGTGTGGTTGTTTCTATTGAGGAAATTAAATCTACTGTTGCTGACGTTCTTGAGGAGAATATGGCTGCTATAAAGGAGCAGCGGTATCACATAAATGGTTCGGTCTCTAATTCAACTCGCATGATAAATTGCAAGCAATTTTATGAACCAAAATCCACATTATGCTTACTGTTTTTTTCCTATTGAATGTATAAATAATAACTATGCTCATAGTTCTTAGTTTAGTAATTTACTGATGGATGATTGTTGAACCTAATACTTAATCCTGTCCTTTTGGCTTTTCTTCAGTTGGTATGCTATGCGGACTGGTTAGGAAGAGACACCCCTGGGGTGATGCTAAGGCGATAAAGGTGCAAAGCAATTATCTATACAAACCACACGATTTGTTTTGGTTGTCTTTTAGTGGTTTTGAACATCTGAATGTTCTGCTTGTACAGGAGGAAATTGACAAGAGGCTTGTAGAAATCCTAGGTCCGAAAACAGAAGCTGACAATATAAAACCAGTGAAAAAGAAGAAGGAAAAACCAGCAAAAGTTGAGGTTGGCAATCATATGTACCATTCAAGTTTAAACTAGTGCGGTTTTATTTATTGGACCACTTAGTTATGGTTTCTGTAAAATGCAGGAGAAAAAAGTTGCAGTTGCCACTGCTGCACCACCAACTGAGGAGGAATTGAACCCATATACTATATTTCCCCAACCAGAGGAAAACTTTAAGGTATGCTCCACTATTCTCTGACATACAAGTCATAGTTGTGGCACCCAGGCATATGGATCAGTTCGTTGATTTATTTCTTTTTTTCATCATATAATAAGTTTTGTTCAGTGATTAGCATAGGGCTACATCAAGGGTCAGCTTTGACCCCTTATTTGTTTGCCTTAGTGATGGATGAGGTCACAAGGGACATACAAGGGGACATCCCTTGGTGTATGCTTTTCGCGGACGATGTAGTGCTAGTTGATGAAAGCCGGACATGAGTGAATCAGAAACTGGAGTTATGGCGGGAGACTTTGGAGTCCAAAGGTTTTAGACTCAGTAGAACTAAAACTGAGTATATGAGATGTGACTTCGGCATTACTACTCGGGAGGAGGAAGATATTAGTTTGGAAGGTCAAGTAGTGCCTAGGAAGGATACCTTTCGATATTTAGGATCAATGCTACAGAGAGACAGGGATATTGATGAATTGTTAGCCATAGAATCAAAGCAGGGTGGATGAAGTGACGGCAAGCATCTGGTGTCCTATGTGACAAAAGGGTACCATAGAAGCTAAAAGGTAAGTTTTATAGGACGGCGATTAGACCTGCTATGTTGTATGGTGCAGAATGTTGGCCTACAAAAAGACGACATGTTCAACAGATAAGTGTCGCGAAAATGCGTATGTTGCGTTGGATTTGCGGTCATACAAGAAGGGATCGAGTTCGGAACGATGATATACGTGATAGATTAGGGGTAGCACCAATTGAAGAAAAGTTTGTCCAACACCGGTTGAGATGGTTTGGACATGTCCAACGGAGACCTCCAGAGGCACCGGTGCGTAGTGGAATCCTAAGCCAGGATAGTAACATGAAGAGAGGCAGAGGAAGACCAAAGTTGACTTGGGTAGAGACAATAAAAGGAGACTTGAAAGGATGGAATATACCCAAAGACTTAGCCTTAGATAGGAGTGCTTGGAAGACAGCTATTCACGTGCCTGAACCTTGATTGCTTCTGCTGGGTTTCAACTCTAGCCTACCCCAACTTGTTTGGGACTTAAAGGCTTTGTTGTTGTTGTTGTTGTATAATAAGTTTTGTTCAGTGATTCTGAATTTCTGATATCTTTTTATGATTCTAGGTTCATACAGAAATATTTTACAGCGATGGGAACATATGGAGAGCGCATAACACAAAAGAAATTTTAGAAAAACATCTTGAGGCAACTGGAGGAAAAGTGATGACCCGTTTTCCACCGGAACCTAATGGATATCTTCATATTGGTCATGCCAAGGTTTTCATAATCTCCTTCATGAATGCCTTTCCTTGCACACCAAATTTTTAAAATTGATGTATATGCTTACAAGCTTCATCACACAGGCTATGTTTATTGATTTTGGTCTGGCAAAGGAGCGAAATGGCCATTGCTACCTTAGGTAATAAGATTTCTTTTGGGAATGGTTTGCTCTAGCTAACATACCTTTCTACAAGCATTCATGGCTGTTAATGCTGCTTTAGGTTAATCTTCGGTGTAATTGTAGTATATATAAAATAAATTAGAAGAGTTTTCCTTTCATTTTTGTTTCCTCCTATTCTTCTGTTGGTAGGTCTTGGAAATTTTTGCTTGTCTTGTTTATACGATATTTATTTACCCCTACATTCCTGTGAGACGTGTGCTCAGTTCTGCTTGATTTGTTTTAAGACATTGTTATTACTGCAGTTCTTTTTCATTACCGTTTGTTTATTTGAACAACAGGTTTGATGACACAAATCCGGAAGCTGAAAAGAAAGAATACATAGACCACATTCAGGAAATTGTCCATTGGATGGGATGGGAGCCCTACAAAGTAACATACACGAGTGACTATTTCCAAGCTTTGTATGAGCATGCTGTTGAGTTAATACGGAAAGGGCTAGCCTATGTGGATCACCAGGTACATTTCACCTCACCTGTTCGTTATCTGCTCCAGCAGTGATTGAAGTGCACATACCTGTGGTACCATGGAAAGAAGAATATTGATGTTGAGTCCTTGAGAAATAAAATGCCTGCATGCTGACTTGTATATAATTACCAGACCGCAGAAGAAATCAAGGAGTACAGGGAAAAGAAGATGAATAGTCCATGGAGGGATAGGCCAATTGAAGAGTCACTGAAACTATTTGAAGACATGAGGCTTGGGATGATTGCGGAGGGTGCAGCAACTCTCCGAATGAAGCAGGACATGCAGAATGAGAACAAAAATATGTCTGATTTAATAGCATATAGAATAAAAGTAAGCGACAGTGCTCACTGATAATCTATTTTTCATAATATATAACATCAGGACTAATTGTTTATACACATACAGTTCACCCCTCATCCACATGCTGGTGACAAGTGGTGCATCTATCCGAGCTACGACTACGCTCATTGCATGGTGGATTCTCTTGAAAACATCACACATTCGGTAATTTCTTTTCTTTTTCTTTTCCAAAATAAAGAAGGGCAGGCCTGGTGCAGTGGTGAGAGCTGTCTCACTGAGTCACCAGGTCGCGGGTTCGAAGCAGCCTCTCCGCAGATTTTGGGGGGGGGGGAAGGCTTGCCTCGGTTTTTCCCTTCCCCAGACCCCACTCATATGGGAGCCTCCGGCACTGGGTCTGCCCTTTTTTTGGTTTAACAGTAACAGAAACTAAGTCTGTTATTTCTTATTTGTTAGCTGTGCACACTTGAGTTTGACATACGTCGCCCTTCATACTACTGGCTACTTGTTGCCTTGGGCCTTTATCAACCATATGTGTGGGAATATTCAAGGCTAAACATATCAAATACTGTGATGTCTAAAAGAAAGGTATATATGTTATTGAAGCTAAATATGAGGAGATCAATTCTATGATATTTGTTGTTATGATGTACTCCCTCCATTCCAAATTATAAGACATTTTGGCTTTTCTAGATACATAGTTTTTGCTATACACTTAGATATACACTATGTCAAGATACATAGTAAAATCAATGTATCTAGAAAAGCCAAAACGTCTTATAATTTGGAATGGAGAGAGTATTATCAATAATTTCATATCATTGTTCATTTCAACTTGTTGTCATGTTCTGCTGCAGTTGAATCGACTTGTGACAGAGAAGTGGGTAGATGGGTGGGATGATCCCCGCTTGTTGACACTGGCAGGACTCCGGCGACGGGGAGTATCATCAACTGCAATTAATTCGTTTATCCGTGGAATCGGCATAACGAGAAGGTAGAAATACATATTTGCTGTTATGGAACACTTGTATGTAGGCATGCTGCATGCTTTGTCATCTATTGTTCTATTTTTTTTCCTGATGTGTCTGTTGTATTTTCTATGCAGTGACAATAGCTTAATTCGCGTTGATCGTCTAGAATACCACATCAGGGAAGAGCTTAACAAAACAGCCCCTCGAACCATGGTTGTTTTGCGCCCTCTAAAGGTTTGGCTTTAAGTTCCTGTTCCAGATCAAGTCATCCTTTAGTAGAACACTATCACTCATTGTGCTACCTCTTTTAACTTAACTTTAGGTTGTAATAACCAACTTGGAAGAAGGAAAAGTACTAGACCTTGATGGGAAAATGTGGCCTGATGCTTCTGATACTGATGCTTCCTCCCAGTATAAGGTACCTCTCATTTCCAGTGTATGATACAAGAACAATCTCATCTACTTAAAATCTCGTGTGAAATTTGCAATAAGTAATTCATAAGTTCACTGATCTGTGGACATCAAATCTTCATACTGATTAGATGCAATGTTTTCAGGTCGTCTAGTCGAACCTAGTCGCTATAGGACCGACCAGGCGACTAATCGTGATTAGTCGTCGACCAGGCCGATTAGTCGAGCCTAGTCGACCCTGGTCGTCCATATAATCGTCCTATGCATCAGGACATATACATACTATATATACCTATATGTACTATATAGTGTACACAATATAGCAAGCATCAAGACTACATTAGTGTTTAGCAAGTGACTTACTTGTGGGAGTTGTTTTCTTGCCTTTTCTTCACTGTCCAACTGTCCCAAACTCCATTCCTTTGCTGACTTGTTGCTGGAAGCCTGCAAATCAGAGGAGTAGAGATGAGAGGGCAGAGGAGCAGGGGATGAGGGAAGGACCTGAACGGCAGGGAGGCAGCTGCGGCGGGAATAGATCAGCAGAGGGCCGGCCACCTGCTGGAGCAGAGGGCGGCGGGAGGAGATGGCAGGCGGCGGGAGCAGACACCTGAGCAGAGGGCTGAGCGACCAGGCACCTGCAGGAACAGAGGGCGGGCGGGCGCAGAGCCGCAGATGGCCAGCCACCGCGGAGCAGAGGGCGAGCGGACTGGCGCAGATGGCCGCCGGCGGGAGCAGGATGCAGAGGGCTGGGCGGCTGGCCACCGCGGGAGCAGAGGGCGGGCGGGACCGCCGGAGCAGAGGGCCGCCGGCAGGAGCAGGCTGCAGGGGCGCCGGCCACCGGCGGAGCAGAGGGCGGGCGCGACTCGCGAGTCGCGAGCACAGGGCCGGCGGCGGCTGTTAATTTCCCGTGAAATTTTTGTCGCTACCCGCCAAAACCCCTTATCCCTCCCACGCTCGCGCGCGCCCGTGACCCGCGCGCCCGTGACCCCCCGCGCGCGCGCTCACGCAGCTGCGTTTTCGAGCTCGCCCAGTGGCCCGCGCGCGGCAGCAAAAAAAAACAGCCAAAACTAGTAGTCCCACCCCTAATCGGACGACTAATCGCGATTAGGCGACGATTAGTCGGACGACCAGGCCCCTAATCGAGCTAATCGGGTCGAGGTCCCTAATCGAGCACCCAGGACCGATTAGGACGATTAATCGCGATTAATCACGATTAATCGGACGACTTGAAATCATTGATTAGATGTATCAAATTTTCTTATATTGCAGGTTCCGTTCTCAAGAACTGTCTACATTGAGAAAACTGATTTTCGCTTAAAGGACTCAAAAGACTACTATGGGCTAGCCCCTGGCAAATCTGTCATGCTAAGGTACCTTTTTCAAGAGAGTTGATCTGAATCTACTTGCTTATCTATCATAGCTACTCAATATAATAGTGACATGCCATGGTCCCTTAAATTACTAGGTATGCGTTCCCCATAAAATGCACAGATGTTATCTATGGTGATAGTCCTGATGATGTGGTTGAAATTCGAGCTGAATATGATCCTTTGAAGACTTCTAAACTTAAGGTATAAGTTCATTGGATTTTTTTGAAATCTGGGTTTGATTCTGCTATTTGGACATTTTTCAAGTAAGATAAATCTAGCTGGGAGACAAAAAATGCAATCTAGATAGCTGACTTGCCTCATGGTTTGTACAGGGTGTTCTGCACTGGGTTTCTGAGCCAGCACCTGGTGTCGAACCATTGAAGGTGGAAGTAAGATTATTCGAGAAATTGTTCATGTCAGAGGTATTGTACCCCTTAATATCTTACTGTCGTTTCAAGGGCTTGCTCCACTGAAATAAAGCTTACCAACATCTTCATTGCTCACCATACAGAATCCTGGTGAATTGGAGGATTGGCTTGGTGATCTTAACCCGCACTCCAAAGAGGTGATAAAGGATGCTTATGCTGTACCATCACTCGCCACTGCAGTTCTGGGTGACAAGTTCCAGTTTGAGCGGCTTGGTAATCCCAGAGCTTAGAGAACCTCCTATATATTAAGTCATTCAATGGGTTTTCACAACTCAACTAATTGTCCTACTTTGATGTGGATTCAAGGCTACTTCGCTGTGGACACGGACTCCACACCCGAGAAGCTCGTGTTCAACAGAACTGTTACCCTCCGTGATTCATTCGGGAAAGCTGGACCAAAGTGATGACTCCAGTGTAATTTAGGGAGGGCGTGGGGTTTTGATCGGTTGCAGAGGCGCACCTGAGCTATACACTCTGAAGAAAAATTGATAGTGTAATACAGAACAGTTTAAAGGCCTTACTCTTTGTAAAATTTACATGTGACTGCAGCTTGTTTGCTTCGAATGAATCAGATTTTGTATGGTAGTGTTAGTGCCCCGGTTCGCAATCTGTTGGTTTGATGATGTCAAGAGCTAGTCATCCTGTCATGATGGAAGTTCTGTTTTCTCCTGCGTCCCGAAACGAATTGTTATTGTTTTTCTGGCACATCCTTAGTGTGGTCCTACCTACTATCATGGTACTTCCAAAATCTGGACTTTGTCACTTGGCACAGCTTTTATGCGTGGCAAACAAAGCACAAGCTCTTAAAATTACTAAATACAAGCTGGTGTTTGAAAATGAAAACAGAAAACAGAAAACACGCATGAAAACACACGCTAGCATTCGAGATTCAGTAATCCGCATTGCAAAGTGGCAGAATAAGACTACCACTGACCAGAATTAGACATCTCGCACCATTCATGACAGCCTCACAGGCCATCAGGCCCTTTTTTAAGGGCCTTCAGGCCCATTGATCTGCCCTTGCTTGAAAGTCAGAATACCAACCACCATCCACTCAAAAAAAAAAAAAACAACCACCAGCATTCAAATATATCCAAAAAAAATCCTAACTGTTATCTAAGCGACCAAGACATCTTTCACTGTCAAGCTTTCTTGGCCTATTGTCAAAGCCAACTCCAGGTGCAAGCTCGTTTAGATCTAGGAATGTTCTGCCTACACTTCCACTTTCCCTGCTTGGAGCATCCATCTTTTCTGCAGGCTGCTGTTGCGGCTGCTCCTTCGGCTCCTCATCCGGTTCTACTTTATTTTTCTGCCAAAGCGCAGTCCTCCATTTTATCACTCACAATATTACCATTTTATCACTCACAATATTACCATTTCATCAGGACTATCCTCCTCTTCTTCTTCCTCTTGCTCTTACTCGATGTCGTGAGCTCTGTATCATTCTCGGCATTGGAGCTAGCATCAGTACCTGATGCATCAGATTTCCTTGCCTTTCCAAGCTCTGTATCCGAGTCCAGGAAGTCAAACTGGCGATAGTAAATACGAGGACGAGAAGAATGCTTGCTGCGCCTGAGAGCTGATTTCATCAACAGATCTCATCTTGGTACCTCGCCAGTCACGAGTTTCCAATTTTTTTATGCCGTTGTGGCTCTTCTAAATCTTCACTGATACTCAACGAATATTCCTCTTCTTCATCTTCTTCCAACCAGAACTCTTCATCCTCTTCAGAAGCACTTGATATCAGCTGCTGTTTGCGACTTCTCAGGTATTCCTCATCATACACTGCTTCTCCCATGACATCATCACTGTCAAAGGATCAATATCCGAGACAGCCTTAACAAAGTCTTGTATCTCTGACTCTGTGAACTTTTCCTCCACCACCTGCTGTGACACAAAAACACAATTGATCATGAGCTGCATACTACCTTGAGTAGGGTAACGATAAAAAAAACATATGCTAAGAGAGAACCTGCTAGCAAGTGCCTCATTTTCTTGTTCACCATCACTGTCTCGGTAGTCATCTGACTAAATAATTTCCACCATACGAATTGTTAGTTGCTGGTGAGGAGCCATTTAACTTCCCATTGCTTGGTGATTCCAATCTTGGAGGAAGCACCCTTCTATTGGTAGTAGTAGCAACGAGCTCAAGCTGAGTTCTCCTCTCTTTTCCTATACAAGAATGTTAAATAGATTATTACACTATAGTATGTTCCTTTTGAATAAGACATATCAAGAAAGGAATCATTTCATACTTTGAAATTTTGATGGCTTCATTTATTGAGTGATCATAGTCATCTGCATTGTATACAAATTCAAATCTTGTAAATTGAACAGATGATGAAATTAACCAAATAATTAAATGGTTAGACTGAAAAGGCATGAAAGTAGCTAATTCAATAAATTAACAGAAAAGAATGCAAACACCTGACATCTAGGAAAAGGTAGCATCTGACTAGTATTTCATACCAGTATTTTCTTCCAGGTACACTATATTCAGTTCAATCAAGGAAGCTAGCCAACATATGGTTGATTGAAACCTAGAACTAGAAGTTGATGAATTATTGACAGTCATTTAGGTCTGGATGCATGGGTTGCAGGACATGATTATAACTTGGCTGGCATGAACATGGCCATCAAAACAAGTGTGCCATACAGCAGTGAAACACTAGATGGCCTGTGGGAAATGGTTCCAATAAGTTCAATTATTAGGGTAGCAGTTTTACAAGATAGTCATGAATGTACTCTGTCCACATTGCTCCTATAATGTGTTACCCTATATATATACCAGTGACAACTGACAACCGGAAAGTTTTCTCTTTATCTTCATATGAATCATGGTTGGAACCTATATGTAAATCATCTTGTGTTAAAGGGAATGCTACATATCAGTAATAATTCAAAAGAAATGTTTCAGGTGGATATTATAAGATCTAAGTGTGTTGGGGAAAAAAATTGCTCTCGCTAAAAAAACAAAGGAAAACTCCAGGAAAACATATACTAGCACATTTTGTTTAATTGTTGTATTTCCTGCTGAATTAGTAGTGCTTGTGCAGACCAACTCTAAAAATATGAATTCTGGCTAACACAACATGGTCAACCTTCACTACTGTTCCCCTATTTTGGTCATCTCCAAGATTTCCACACTAACACAGTTTGGAACTGGAAATGAACCAAACAAAGTATTACAAACAAACTACCGAAGAAACTTTACATTTGAGGATATCTATGTATAAACTATCAACAATAGTCATTTTTTGGTAATGACAGGATAAAACCAATTCATAATCATCATATCTAGCATATAATTGTCCACATGTCACATGATGAAATGACAATACATCATTAGCACACAAACAATCAACACTCACAGCAACCTTTACAATAATAACACGCTCATTTATTATCACAAGCTCTTATCAGTGGTAAGAAGTGCAATGTTAGGTGATAGTTAAGCCTAGCTGCTTGTATCTTATTTTCATGCTTTTACTATTCACTGTCTAAATGTTTTCGGGTGGCTTAGCACCCAAGTTTGGTATCTGCTTTACATAGCAGAATATGCTAGAGTAGGAAGAGGTAGCAAAAGCCACTTTGCTCTATATAAGCAGTGGCAGACCATCTTGTATCCCAAGCTTTGCAACTTTCAGTTTCAATCCAAGCGGCTTAGTGGCCAAGCTGCCCTCTGGGCTTACCCCAAATCTGAGATCCATTTTTGTTCATGTCTGGGC
The DNA here is from genome assembly GCF_019320115.1 of Miscanthus floridulus. NCBI lineage: Eukaryota > Viridiplantae > Streptophyta > Magnoliopsida > Poales > Poaceae > Miscanthus > Miscanthus floridulus. The sequence goes on from NC_089585.1 coordinate 9,026,541, forward strand.
AACAATTGGTATCAAGAGCCTAGGGTTCTAGTGAGTGAGCACCATGTCCACCGAGAGCCAGATCACCAGAGCGCACGCCGCCGCCGGAGGAGCAGTGATCAATCCCGGTGGTGGCGCAGCGGGTGCCAGGGCCGGCGACCACGCAACGCGCCTTGCTGCTGCAGAGGCAGCGGCTGAGGCTCAGGCCGCGGTAGCTGCCGCTGCAGCGCTCCGCGCCGAGATGGAGCGGGAGGAGCCGGAGCCGGCGGGAGGAGGATCACACAGCCCGACTGGGCGCCGCCGCCAGTCGCCGTAACCAGAGCGGCGTCGTGGTCGCCGCGGGCGCTCCCCGGTGCTACAGACCATCTACCGCGACACCGGAGCAGGGACGCCATGGCCGATGCTCACCAAATTCAACTACCACGAGTGGAGCCTGCTGATGATGGTCAAGCCTCAGGCACGGCGGCTCTGGGAGGCGGTCCACGTCGGCGGCGTCGACGATCGCCGGGCACTGGAGGCCTTGTGCGCCGCCGTCCCCACCGAGCTTGGTGCGTCCCTCGCCAACAAGCCCACGGCGAAGCTGGCGTGGGAGGTGATCGCTGCGGCACGCATCGGAGGTGATCGTGTGCGGCGGGCGATGCTGCAGCGGCTTCATGGGGAGTGAGAAGCCCTCGCCTTTCAGCCCGGAGAACAAGTCGAGGACTTCGCTCTCCGGCTAACCAACCTGATGGAGCAGATGGCGCGCAACGGCGACACCGACCTCACGGAGGAGCACGCGGTGGAGAAATTTCTTCGCTGCATGCCAAAGAGGATGTCATCGAGACGCTCCTTGATTTTGAGCATCTCTCCATGGAGGATGTCATAGGGAGGCTCAAGGCGGTGCAAGACCGCGAGCAGGCGACGGATTCCGAGCCGAGCGCGGTCGGAGGCAAGCTGCTGTACACCGCTGAGCAGTGGTGGGCCTTCGAGAAGGAGGATGGCACTGGATCGTCCAAGGACCGTCGGCGGCATCCCCGTGGCGGCAAGAAGAACAAGCCCAAGGGAGATCGCGACGGCGGCGGGGCAGACAAGGTAGGCGCCGGCGGCGGCGAACTGCGACAACACCTGCCTCAACTGCAACCACGCTGGGCACTGGGCCAGGGATTGCCCCCATCCCCGGCGCGAGCGCGAGCGGCGCGACAAATGTCACAAAAGTAGAGGAGGCTACTCTGTTTCTCGCGCACGGATTCCTGGAGCTGGATGCGGAAGGGAGCAGCGGCAAGGCGCAAGCTTCAACCTTCTACACCGAGTCCACCGTTGACCTCGACATCGAGGAGCCGAGAGCCCGTGTCTTCCTCAACACTGGCTCCGGCAAGGACAAGCTCGACGGCTAGTACCTCAACAGCGGCGCCACCCACCACATGACAAGCCGTCGCGAGCTGTTCACCAACCTCGACTGCAAAGGCAGAGGCACGGTGAAGTTCGGCGACGCATCAAAGGTGGAGATTCATGGTGTCGGCTCATCTTCAAGGCGAAGACCGGCAAGCACCGGGTGCTTCACGGCGTCTACTACATCCCGGCGCTCCGCAATTCGAACATGAGCCTCGGCCAGCTGGATGAAGGCGGCTCAAAGGTGGAGATCGATAAGGTCGTATTGAGGATATGGGATCAGCGCGGCCGGCTTCTGGTCAAGGTCCGACACGGCGCCAATCGTCTCTATGTCCTCCACCTCGAGGCTGCTCGGCCACTCGGCCTCACCGCACGTAAGAATGATGAAGCGTGGCGCTGGCATGAGCACTACGGCCACCTCCACTTTGACGCGCTGCACAAGCTCGGCAAGGAGGACATGGTGCGCGGACTGCCGGTGATCAAGCACGTCGGGCAGTTCTGCGACACCTACGTCATAACCAAGCAGAGGAGGTCTCCGTTCCGGGCTGAAGCCCAGTACCGCGTGCAGGAGCTGCTCGAGCTCGTCCACGGCGATCTCTGTTGTCCCGTGTCGCCGGCGACTCCCGGCGGCAAGCGCTACTTCCTGCTGCTAGTGGACGACGCCACTCGGCACATGTGGGTGGCCCTCCTGACGACCAAGGACGCCGCTGCGGACGCCATCAAGCATGCAACCAGTGGTGGAGAAGGGGAGTGGGCGCAAGCTCCGGGTGCTGCGCACCGACAAGGGCCGGGAGTTCACCACCGCGGCTTCGCCGTCTACTACGCGGATGAAGGCATCCAGCGCCACTTCAGTGCCCCCTACTCGCCGCAGCAAAACGGGGTCGTGGAGAGAAGGAACCAGACGGTGGTGGCCATGGCGCGGGCATTGCTGAAGCAGCGGGGCATGCCGGCCAAGTACCGGGGAGAGGTGGTGGTGACTGCAGTCCATCTGCTAAAACGTTCGCCGACGAAGAGCTTGTAGGGCAAGACCCTGTACGAGGCGTGGCGACGACGACAGCTGCCAGTCCACCTCCGCTCCAGCCGGCTTCACCAACGGCGCCATTGGCTGCGGCATCACTTGCTTCCCCTGCTTCCCCCAATGCCACGTCGCCGCCCGCCGATCAACCTCCGATCGAGCTCGCCACGCCACTGGAGGACGATGAGGATCGTCTAGACGCGTTCTACGACGACGAGCCCCTCCGCTATTGCACGGTGACGAACATCACCGGCGACGGGACTCCTCTAGGGCTAGCGCTGCGCCTCTTCGCCCAGCTGCACCTGACTCACGCCGGCGAGCCTACCACCTACGCTGAGGCGCAAGGCGACCCAGCATGGCAAGTGGCAATGAAGCAGGAGCTCCAGTCGGTGGAGAAGAACACGACATGGGAGCTCGTTGATCTGCCTGCTGATTATCGCCCGATCACCCTTACATGGGTCTTCAAGTTGAAGAAGGACGAGAAGGGGGCGGTGACCAAGCATAAGGCGCGGCTGGTGGCACGCGGGTTTGTCCAGCAAAAAGGCATCGACTACGACAACGCGTTCACTCCGATGGCGCGCATGGAGTCGGTTCGCGTCTTCCTCGCGCTGGCAGCCCAAGAAGGATGGCGGGTGCACCACATGGACGTGAAGTCCGCGTTCCTCAACGGCGACCTCAAGGAAGAGGTGTACGTGCGTCAGCCACCTGGCTTCGCCGTCGCCGGAAAGGAAGACAAGGTGTACCGCCTGCGGCAAGCGTCACGCGCCTAGAACGTGAAGTTGGATGCCACGCTCAAGGTGATGGGGTTCCAGCAGAGCGCGCATGAGGCGACGGTGTACCGGCGGGGCAGCGGGCGCCCTGTCCTGCTCGTTGGCATCTATGTCGACGATCTGATCATCACCGGCGCTGAGGAAGAAGAAATGGTGAAGTTCAAGGCACAGATGAAGGAGAAGTTCGACATGAGCGACCTCGGCCTCCTCTGCTTCTACCTCGGCGTCGAGGTGTGCTAGGATGCCAGTGGCATCACCCTCCGCTAGGCTCACTACGCCAAGCGGATCCTCGAGCTCGGCGAGATGGCCGGCTGCAATCCGACACACACGCCAATGGAGGAGAAGCTCAGGCTCAGCCGTCACAGCACGACGGAGGAGGACTCCACGCACTACCGGTGGCTCGTCTGCAGCCTCCGGTACCTGGTGCACATCCGGCCAGACTTGGCGTTCGCGGCCAGGTACGTGAGCCGGTTCATGGAGCACCTGCAGGCCGTGAAGTGTGTTCTTCGCTACGTGGCTGGGACCCTGGACTACGGTCTGCACTACTAGAAGGCTCCCGGCATGGTGCGCTTCGTCGGCTACTACGACAGTGATCTCGCTGGCGACATCGACACAAGCAAGAGCACCAGTGGAACTATGTTCTTTCTGGGTGGGTGATTGCTTGGTCAGCTGGCAGTCCATCAAGAAGAAGGTTGTGCTGTTGTCGAGCTACCAGGCAAAGTACATCGCCACCACCACTGCAGCAACACAAGCTCTGTGGCTGTCCAGGTTGCTCGGGGAGCTTCTTGGCAGAAAGGTTGATGTGGTGGAGTTGAAGGTGGACAACAAGTACGCTCTAGCTCTGGCCAAGAATCCAGTCTTCCATGACAGGAGCAAGCACATTCGAATCAAGTACCATTTCATCAAGGATTGCTTGGAGGATGGGAGCATCAAGGCCAACGACATCGCCACTACTGATCAACTGGCAGACATACTCACCAAGTCACTGGGCAAGGCCAAGTTTCAGGAGATGAGGAGAATTGGTCTGAAGCAGATCACTCAGCACTAGGCTTAGAGGGAGATTGATAGTTAAGCCTAGCTGCTTGTATCTTATTTTCATGCTTTTACTATTCACTGTCTAAGTGTTTTTGGGTGGCTTAGCACCCAAGTTTGGTATCTGCTTTACACAGCAGAATATGCTAGAGTAGGTAGAAGCAACAAAAGACACTTTGCTCTATATAAGCAGTGGCAGACCATCTTGTATCCCAAGCTTTGCAACTTTCAGTTTCAATCCAAGCGGCCTAGTGGCCAAGCTGCCCTCTGGGCCTACCCCAAATCTGAGATCCATTTTTGTTCATGTCTGGGCAACATTAGGGTCTTAGGGAAAAACAAAAGGCACTAATAATTCACTCTATGCCTCTATGGGAAATAAAAAGTCAAAACTTACTGCAACATCATCAAACTCGTCTAAGTTGAATGCAACAGTTACCCGCTGGTAGGACACAACAACTAAAACAGCTAAAAATTCTCCTTTTCCCCTGGATATGTTTCCTGGCTCCTTGTTGACCTGTTCCACTCGTCTAATTTCATGGTACAATCTACGTCTGAGAACTCATCATCTTCATACAGTCATACCTGCCTTGCATGTGAAAGCAAAATAATGGAAATTCTTTGCACTGAAGATAAATAAATCGGTACCAGTATGAGATTCCAAGGGAATCCCCCAACACATTATTTACAAAAGTAGAAAGGTCCTGTCCATCCTTAAGGGAACTGTCGATGAAGTTCTGAATATCCTCTTGGCAAAATCCAATCTTGATAGCTATTGCCAAAATTAACTTGCATGTAATGTTAAATACAAAGCAACCTATTTCCATACACATACTAATCAGCTAATGTCAAATGCACTTACGAAAAATTTTACGCTTGATGGAAACGCTTATATTTAGCAACATCTTCTCTTCAGCATCTGGTGTCCTATGTGACAAAAGGTACCACAGAAGCTAAAAGGTAAGTTTTATAGGACGACGATTAGACCTGCTATGTTGTATGGTGCAGAGTGTTGGTCTACGAAAAGACGACATGTTCAACAGATAAGTGTCGCGGAAATACGTACGTTGCGTTGGATTTGCGGTCATACAAGAAGGGATCGAGTTCGGAACGATGATATACGTGATAGATTAGGGGTAGCACCAATTGAAGAAAAGCTTGTCCAACACCGGTTGAGATGGCTTGAACATGTCCAACGAAGACCTCCAGAGGCACCGGTGCATAGTAAAATCCTAAGCCAGGATAGTAACGTGAAGAGAGGCAGAGGAAAACCAAAGTTGACTTAGGTAGAGGCAATAAAAGAAGACTTGAAAGGATGGAATATACCCAAAGACTTATCATTAAATAGGAGTGCTTGAAAAACAGCTATTCACGTGCTTAACCTTATTGCTTCTGCTGGGTTTTAACTCTAGCCTACCCCAACTTGTTTGGGACTTAAAGGCTTTGTTGTTGTTGCTGTTGTTGTTGTAACATCTTCTCTTCAACCTTTCACAAGTTCATAGGACAGGCAGACAGTAATAGCCAGCAAGCTGCTGAATAGCCATAAATGAAGCATGGAAAAATTTATCTTGGAAAGCTGTTCAGGGTAGACAGGGTGCATGCCATGTTGCCAACCCCAACTCCTCCTTCTCTTCCACCAGCTTCACGCTGTCCTCCACCTTCCCCTCTCTGCAGAGCCCCGAAACAAGTGAATTATATGTCACCACATTCGCAGGAATCCCGTGTTGCCTCATCTCCTCAAAGACCTTGATTGCAGCTGTAATGTTGGACTCCTTACAATACCCATTAATCAGCACGTTGAATGTGACCACATCAGGAGAAATTCCAGCTTGGTTCATCTCTTTCAACAGCACATCCACATGGTACATCTTTCCAGCTCGTCCGCGCTTGCAATAACCGTTGATGAGGGTGTTGTAGGTGACCACCGAGGGCGTCAGCCCCCACCCCCTGATGTCCTTCGCGACGTCACAGGCCTTGCAGAGCCCGGAGATGACGATGTTGAAGGTGAACGAATCCGGCGACACACGCCGCCGCAGCGCCGCCCTGAACGCCCGCTCGGCGAGGTCGACCCGGTCAGCGCGGAGGAGGGAGGCCAGCAGCGCGTTCACGGAGAAGGCCGAAGGGCGGTAGCGCGGGTAGTCGGCGCCCGCGAGGAGAAATGCATCGTACGCGGCCAGCGGTTGGGAGGCCCGGGCGAGCGCGAGAACGAGCATGTCGGCGACGAGCGGGCGGGAGGAAGCGGGGAGGGCGCGGAGGATGGACGCGGGCGAGTGGAGGCGCCCCGCGGCGAGGGCGTGGAGCTCGGAGCGGAGGAGAGAGTGGAGGCCGCCGTCGGAGGCGAGGCGGGCCAGGAGGAGCGCGTGGAGCCGGAGCGAGGGCGACGAGGCGCGGGAGCGGGGGCGGCGGGGAGGTGCGGAGGAGGAGGTGGAGGACGCGGTGCGCCGCGGACGCGGTTGGCCCGCCGCCGCTCGTGAGCGCCAGCGCGCGGGCGAAGCGGCCCGCCGCGAGGTGCGCCAGCAGCGTGGAGAGCGCCATCGGGCATCAGGGTGGGTACTGATTCGGGGGTTTGGACTGCCTGGATTTCATGGCCGCCTCCACGCGCTACGAAGGTGGAGGTGCAGCATAGTGGATCCAGTGGAGCCTCCCATCAATTTTCATCGCGAGGATTTGTGCTTGCCATTCACTTAACATCCTTTTAATTTCAAAAATACTTCTTCACAAAATTTGATTTTAAAAATTACTTTACAAAATTGGTATCCGGACTCCTCATTTTTTTCGTCTAAAGTTAATACCTCCATCTTGGAATATAAGATACCAAAGCATTCAAAGTTTGTCCTATTATTCTAAATTATAAGGTATTCTATGTAAATTAATTCATTCAAAATCCTAATCACATTTGTACAAAGTAATAAATAATGGACAACGGGTCTGTAGCAGATTGATGTCTACTCCCTCCGTTCTAAATTAATTGTCGTTTTGAGTTTTCGTGACGTAAGTTTGATTAGATTTGTAGAAAATACGTGCAACATTTACATCTCTAAATAAATTTATTATAAAAATATATTCAAAGTCTAATGATATCAATTATGTATTATAAATACTAATATCTTTTTATATAAAATTAGTCAAAGTTATTTCTCGGAAAGCAAGAACGACAGTTATTTTGGGACGAAGAGAGTTCGTAGCAGATCGTCGATACGCGGATGCTAAGTTCCAATGGTGCATCTAATAATCACGCATAAATGTATTTACGCATGTATATCATGAGTAATGATTTTCTCACACATTTGTAGCAACTTTGATATAATAGTGAACATGGAACTTCATGAATAAATAATTAACTAGATATTTCATTGCACTCGAAAAGTTGATGTCTCGGTCCAACATGTATATAACTTGTATTAAGAAACAAACATGATGTTCTCTGTTGATTTAGTAACCTGATGTTCCATGTTAATTTAGTGGCTTATTATTAATTAATTTTGCAACCAATGGACCCACTCGTCATGGAATGGATAAACGAAAGTGGATAGCAGAACAAACTTAGGATGAGATTCAGAATCAACTAGAGGAATTTAGTAGTTATATAGATTTGACTTGGTGTGCTATCGGGGCATGCTATGCAGGATCGAAGCGGTATGCTACACCCAATAGCTTCTGCTAAGTTTCAAGGTGATATCTTCATACTTCAGGCCGCTACGTCGTAGCAGTAACAATAAGGCACCATATCGCTCTGGCCTACGAATGCTATAGCAGCCACTACTAATACTATTATTACCTTGCATGTACTTGTCATTAGTGTCAGGCTTAAAATATGGTGAGCACAAATTCTTTCTATAGTTAAGAGAGGATTATATACGTCATTTGTATTAACCTATATATTTCAGGACTGAGGGAGTACCATTTTGGGTTATAAGTTACTCTAATGCCAAATCACCATGCTAGTTGATTTGTGTGCATCAAATATATAAGAGATCTGAATTAAATCATGAGAGCAAGGAAACCTCAATCAGCAGCAACGGAATGGGTATAAATAATGCTTAAATCCTAGGATCACAGGCATTATATATCGGATTTGCCCGCGCCTAGCGTCCGGACGTTACCGTGCAAAGGGAGCAAACGAGCGCATATCGCGTTGGGCTCGCGAGGGAGCACCCCAACAGTGGGCCCACGCCGCCCCGGACATCGCCCTCGCCGCCCCGAACGTCGTCCGCACTACCAGCCGCTTCCCACACGCATCCCATGTGCAACATCCCGATCTACTTTTGAAACATCCAGATGCAATAATTGCAATATACAAAAGAAGACAAATGAAACACTTAAAACAAAGCGTCCGAAACACTTACGAAAATGCCTGAAAAACATTTAAAAACCATTGGAAATATATACAATATCTAGATAAAACACTCACAAACATACGTATGAAACACCTGAAAACACTTGAAACATATACTTGCAACATACATGTATATGCACCATCCAGATCTACTTTTGCAACATCCAGATAAAACACTTGCAACATTCGCCTGGAACAGATGAAACATTTGGAACATACACTTAAAACATACGTGCATAGCCATTACAATATGTGCAACATCCAAATCTACTTTTGTAACATCAATATACAACACTTACACATATACTTCTGAAACATCTAAAACACTTCAAACATACTCTTGCAACATGCGCTTTTAGTGTAGCATCTGATTACTGATCGAACGAACGGAGGCTCGTCGACGCGGATCTCGATGCAACGGAGTGGGGCGAAGGTCGTCGGTGTGGAGCTTGTTGACGGCACGGTCACGCGGCGTGGGCGGGCGGCGTGGACGCGGGCAGGGCCGCGCGGCCAAGGGCGGGGTCCGTCGAAAACAGAGACTATAATCATCATTGCCGTTACCGATTATATTTAGGCCATGTTTAGTTTCCAAATTTTTTTGCCTTCTACAGTAAAAGAGGGACACATGCATGGAGTACTAAATGTAGACGAAAAAAACTAATTGCACAATTCTCGCCGAAATCGTGAGACGAATCTTTTAAGCCTAATTAGTCCATGAAAAGCCTTAAGTGATACAGTAACCCACATGTGCTAATGACCGATTAATTAGTATCATTAAATTCGTCTCGCAGTTTCCTGATGAGTTTTGTAATTTGTTTTTTTATTAGTATCCAAAAATCTCTCCCAACATCCTTCCGACACATCCGATGTGACACCCAAAAAAATTTCACCTCCCCAACTAAACACACCCTTATCCATCGCGGGACCAAGAAGGCAGCACAAGATTCAAAGAAAAAAAAAGGCAGCACAGCTAATTGCCACGATGCACGAGGCCACAAAAGCCTGTGACATCAGGTGTTGCTGAACCAAAATTTTTAGGCGTGGCAAACAAACCCTTGAAATTAGGAAATAGTACAAGCTAATTGCCACGATGCACGAGGCCACAAAAGCCTGTTGCCACGATGCACGATGGTCCTGTTTGACTTACCCCATATTCGACTTGTTCAGCTTTTTTTTAGTTGGAATAGTATTTTTCTTTCACAACAATTCAGTCGGAACAGTGTTTTTCAGCCAGTTTCAGCCAAGTTTCAGACCAGTGAACGGGGTCGATCATCGTTTGAACTTGGAAAGATCAAACACGCCTGACGAAAATAGATCAAAACTGGAATCCGAGATTCAACTATCCGCAGTTCAAACTGGCCAAAGCGGCAAAATAAGCCAGTGACCCAGAACTAGAAAGACGGAACATGCCTCCCTAAATCAAGGTGTGCTTCCCTGTACAAAATTTCACAAGGCGTCGGTAATGCATCCATTGCTTTGCCTTGATCTCTCTCACGGTCAAGGCAGAATCAGACGTGCCGAGTTCAAGCCTGTTGATCGAAGCATTCTTCTACTGCAAGGGTTCGCTGATTCGGTGGCCAGCAGTTGCCCGAACCCCCCCAGCCCCTGTCGAAAAACAAAGATTTCCCCGTCAGCCTCCAGCAAAATGAAGTGGTTCCCCCTCAAAAAAAATAAAATGAAGTGGTTCCTAAAATAATTACGACGTCGGCCATTTCAATGAAACAGTTCAACTAAGAAGAAACAAAGTGACAGAACTAACCGGTGGCAACTCTGAGCTCTTGTATCCGATGCGCTTTACTGTTTGTTGCAATCCTTCCTGGGAAAAAGAAAAAACCAGAGAAGAGAATCAGGGGATCCTTGCTTGGAAGTTAGAATACATTGCTCATGATCCAGGGGATCCTATCACTCAAAAATATCAACAACAAATTTCTTCTCCTTGCTTTCTTTCTGACAGTTTGGCATTTGGGTTTGTCATGGAGAGGGTTTCGGTATGAAAAAAAAAGGAGCTACAGATATATTGAAATAATACCATGTTTTAGTTCAAGTGGGACTAGGAAGTGCAATGCACTGTAAATGAAATATACATGAAAAGCAAGTCTAGCTCAACAAGGAGATTCTTCTTATCGTATCTCAATTTTATTACTATGTGCACTTCCATGCACAGTAAAAAAAAATTACCAGCACACTGAGCTTTTTATATTGGCCATAATAATCGTTTACCAAGAAACAAGAAATGAATAGTGTACCATACTTACTATCAAAGTAAGATTTATACAATAATAATGTAGGAAACATGGCGTGAAGACTAAAAAATGCTGGCACCAAAAATGGGCACACTCACCAGCTGTTCCGGTAGCTTGTCAACCCTTTTTTCTATGAATTGGCAGAGATAATCCACCGCCACACATGAATAATTCTGTTGATAAGATATTGTTAGTCATCATGGAAGAAGACAGTAGTTTACTGCACTTAGTTTGTATCATGCATTGAGGAGGAAAGACAATGGAATCCTCCACTTCCACTACTGTATGAGAAATTGGATCTATGATCTAAAACACAAAAGCTTGACACTAAATTTGCTGAGTGTTCAACTCGAGAAATTCAATATTATGCCAATACTGCTCCGATAAGGATAAAGTTTACCTGTTTTGCTTCAATTGAATCCATCTTCTCATCCTGCACAACAGATAAGTTTATGCTAAGACAACTGGAAAAACTATAAAACTAGCAGGGGCGGATCCAGAACGGGGCTGCGCCCCGGGCTGAACTGCTGATTCACGTTCAAAACAGTCTGATCTTGCTTCCTAGGCCTCCTTTTGTCTAATTAAGATCATAGTTTTTTAGGCTAAACACCACATATGTTAAAGAGGCTATATGGACTCGCCCCGGGCTGCAGCCTGGGCCCTGGATCCGCCCCTGAAAACTAGTACGAAGCAAATGCAAGTTCAATATAAGCTCACCAGGCCCATAACCATATTTTTTATGTTATCCATGTCTGATCCAATGTTCTTGATTTTCAACTTTGCACCAGTAACCTGAATGAAGAAAAGCGGATATATGAGATTATACACAATACACTAAAGACTCCATCGTCTAGCTCATTCGTATTAGCAGCTAAGTCTGTATAATCAACAAAATATGCAAAAATAACATATTAACATTTCAGTTCACTGTAAGGTTTTGACAGTGTAGGTCACTGTAAATAACTCATGGAAACTAGCTTCACAGTGGTACATACGTTTCCAAATCTGTTCTTGCTGTTTGAATGAACATAAAAACATCCGGGGTTCTCTTTCAAGCAAAAGATACTGAATTTCAAAGTACCTGATCTCTTATTTGCACCGAAATCTCCTTCTGCTGTTCCAATTTATCATCCACGTGCTGAATGCGCTGTGATAAGAGCTTTTTAGCAGCCTGCACAAGTTGTGGCATTTAATACACTTAGATCATTTGAAAATCCCACAAGCTACTTAAGAAAAGTGGTATACATTCAAACAGGGCAGCATTTTGAAATCCGTGTTGGAGACCCATTTGAATCCTATGCTTCAACCATAGGGTTGATGAAAATATCTAATCATACAACTATTTTTGAATAAACAATGCGATTAAGGCTTGTTTATAAATGAGGACTACAAATCTCCAAAGTTAGTTTAAAAGAATATTACAATTTTTATTTGTTGAGATAATACTTCAGTTAAATTGTAATTCAGCATCCACCTAATTTACTAGACATAGTTGTGTGGTTCAATATTCAAGTCACCTAAATTTATTAGACATAGTTAGGCCTCCATCTGCGGAAAAAAATTGGGTGCACCCCGGGCACACCGAGCTGCTCGTGCTCTCCCCAGCTAGATACACGCCACGTGCACAGCTCCTTCATCGTACGGCAACGCGAAATAACCCTCCGACGGCAGCCAAACAACATGACGGCTCGGCTCATGGAACCTCATCGGCTCAGCTTGTTCGTTCCCATCCCAATTCCCAATCCTGGGGCGGCGCGGCCAGCCCATGGGCACGCTCCCCGGTGGCGTGGCCAGCACAAGGGCAGAGCTCCTCGGCGGCGCGGCCAGCACAGGGGCGCTCTCCCTCGTGGTGCGGCCAGCTCAGGGGCGCTTTCCCGCAGATGCCGGCGTCGCCCGTACTCGCGGCCAGCGCTGCAAGCGACCTCGCCATCCGTCGTTGCCCGCCCGTACACGGCTGAGTCCTTCGTTCCTAGAGCGTGCTTGCCTTCCGCCTGCGACCTGACCGGCGCCTTCTGCATGCGCAGATCCGTCGCCGTCGTCGCCTTCGCCTATTCCGGCGCTCTTGCCGTCGCCTGAGCCTCTACCGGCTGAGGATATGGGTGTTCAGGTAAGGTGAAGAATCTGAATCTGAAATGGGCAGATTATACTTGATTGATTGATATGGGTGTCATTGTTTCAGCACAGCAGAGCATTCAGGATGTTCCCGTCGTTCTTGGCCGGGGAACCATTGTCCAAGTCCTGAAGGCTCCTGAGGTCATGTCTACCTGATGATGTCTACTAGCTACATGCTACAGTCTGAAAAAAATGTAAAAGATGGATGAGAAAGTGATGTGGGGAGCATTCGCAAGTAGAAAATAACTTGTTGATAGGCGTGCAGTTCATGTAGGTGCTGCAGCGTGATACATTTGACAAATGGTTGAAGAATTTATTTCTTAAAGACGTTTTGGCCGCTGTATTTGCAGCTTGGAGCAAGTCCATAGCTGGGACAAGAAGCCTGTGCACTGAATCGATGCATCAGGCTCTGAACAGCCACTCAAGCTGAAGTTCTCTCAAGCTGAAGTTCTCACTAGCTCAGATCGATTGTACTCATACAAAAAGTGGTCTGTGCGTCGTTTTAGTACTAATATATCCCTAGGGCTTTGAATGTAGATAGTATACATACCTATGGATTCAAACCTCCGACAAGAGCATCTAATGTAAATAGTATTCATCGAGGAAAAAAAGATTCATCGAGGAAAAAAAGATTCAAACCTATGGTGGAATCTTCAGTGTATTAAGCTGGGCCTCATCGAGGAAAAAAAGATTCCACCATTAGATGCTCTTGTCGGAGGTTTAAATCCATAGGTATGTATACTATTTACATTTCAATTTATACATTGTAAGCTGTAATATGGGTTGTTTAAATTGGAAACTACCATACATCGTACAGGTTTATTGTGCAAGCATGCTCTTAGAGTCTTCAATACAAATGGAGTATACAATTTGCCATCGCAATATATCCTGCCTAGATGGACCAACTATGCCAAAAGTGGATTTTATATTGAGAAACAAGTAACTAAGATGAGAGGTTTGAAAACACATGCAGCACTTATATCTCGACAGGCCACATCTCTTGCATTGAAGTGTTCTCGGTCAAAAGAACTTCTTGATAAATTGCAGAAAGCCATACATAACTTGAACCTGGAAGCAGATACTTATCTAAGTGAGATGCATGAAAAATCTAATGAGGTTCCTCCAATTCCAAATGAAAATGTCAAGCAACCATTAAATGGAGTAATATCTTTTAGAATTCCTGAAGTAATAAAGGGACCAAAGAATACACGTTTTAAAAATGCTGTTGAAAAGAAGGCAGGGAAGAAGAAGAAGGGTGGTCATAAAAAAGGTACTGATCTGCCCACTGTTTTAAATATTGTATTATCATATTGTATTATCATATATATGCTTCATTGTAGGTGAAAATCCGGAAAATAACGATGTAGAAGAAGGGCCATCTTCAGCCATGTATGCTCCTTTCGTGCAAGCTGGATATGCTACTTCCACAATGCCACAGTTCAGTTTACTTGCTGATCCTTCTGCAATGGCTGCTCCATACATACTAGGAGGATACACAGGTCTCTTAATCGGAGTTGATCAAGATGCCACACTGCAAACAACTGTTAGGAAGTTACATTTTGATGGAGTGCAAGAATAATAAATCTATGTAACTTTGCTCTTTTGCTGTTAGGAAGCCTCTTTTGCTCAGATAGGAGCCTTACACACTTTGCTCTCAATAGGAGCCTGTTTAGAACAATGCATTTCAGAGAATCTATGAGATTATTAAGACATCCATTCCACTGCTGATTTCAAAACATCCAAATATATTTCAGACAAAAATCACATTTTACATTTTACAAGTATCAATGAACTATATACTGATACAATTGTTGACAATCTGTCGGTCCTATCCAAACATCTACATTCATCTACATTCAAAGCCCTAGGGATATATTAGTACTAAAACGACGCACAGACCACTTTTTGTATGAGTACAATCGATCTGAGCTAGTGAGAACTTCAGCTTGAGAGAACTTCAGCTTGAGTGGCTGTTCAGAGCCTGATGCATCGATTCAGTGCACAGGCTTCTTGTCCTAGCCATGGACTTGCTCCAAGCTGCAAATACAGCGGCCAAAACGTCTTTAAGAAATAAATTCTTCAACCATTTGTCAAATGTATCACGCTGCAGCACCTACATGAACTGCACGCCTATCAACAAGTTATTTTCTACTTGCGAATGCTCCCCACATCACTTTCTCATCCATCTTTTACATTTTTTTCAGACTGTAGCATGTAGCTAGTAGACATCATCAGGTAGACATGACCTCAGGAGCCTTCAGGACTTGGACAATGGTTCCCCGGCCAAGAACGACGGGAACATCCTGAATGCTCTGCTGTGCTGAAACAATGACACCCATATCAATCAATCAAGTATAATCTGCCCATTTCAGATTCAGATTCTTCACCTTACCTGAACACCCATATCCTCAGCTGATAGAGGCTCAGGCGACGGCAAGAGCGCCGGAATAGGCGAAGGCGACGGCGACGACGGATCTGCGCACGCAGAAGGCGCCGGTCAGGTCGCAAGCGGAAGGCAAGCACGCTCTAGGAACGAAGGACTCAGCCGTGTACGGGTGGGCAACGACGGATGGCGAGGTCGCTTGCAGCGCTGGCCGCGAGTACGGGCGACGCCGGCATCTGCAGGAGAGCGCCCCTGAGCTGGCCGCACCACGAGGGAGAGCGCCCCTGTGCTGGCCGCGCCGCCGAGGAGCTCTGCCCTTGTGCTGGCCACGCCGCCGGGGAGCGTGCCCATGGGCTGGCCGCGCCGCCCCAGGATTGGGAATTGGGATGGGAACGAACAAGCTGAGCCGATGAGGTTCCATGAGCCGAGCCGTCATGTTGTTTGGCTGCCGTCGGAGGGTTATTTCGCGTTGCCGTACGATGAAGGAGCTGTGCACGTGGCGTGTATCTGGTTGGGGAGAGCACGAGCAGCTCGGTGTGCCCGGGGTGCACCCAATTTTTTTCCCCATCTGCCGTCCTTGAGTTGCTCTGTTGTTTGTTGTTCATGATTTTTTTCAGTGGCACGTGGTCTATTTCAGAATTTAATTTTTAATTTTCGCTTTGGATGCTTTGTAATTAAACCTTGTTCTTCCATAATGCAATGAGCCACAACTGTCCTACGCATCAAGAAAAAAATAGTAACCTAAATACGAGCATTAAGAGTATCATTATCTATTTCAGAGAGGAATATGTCATCATCCATTTGACAGTAATAGTGACTACAAGTTGTGGTACTGCTGTCTAGAATATAATACAAATAATGTTCATTCATTCTGAATAATAAAGGAAAATGAGATAATGACTTCGCTAGGAAAGGGATGCTGGTAGTACTTACAGCAAGAGAGCTCTGCACTTGTTCCAGATGCTTAGTCATGCTTGCAACAGCATTAGCCATATTGCGTTTAGTGACATACATCAAGCTAGAGAAGGAAATTCCCTGAAAGGCAACGGAGAGATTACAGTTAATCGAACAAGCCCTTTTCAATGCTTGTAGACAATTAGAACAGGATAAGCTCAAGTAAATAGCAAATGGCCTAACACAATTTTTTAGCGTTTTTATTTGTCTATGACATGTAGCTAGGTTTTGGGCTTGTAGTAGACTTTATATAGTTCAACAAAAAGGGTAGGACTTCAGAATTAGATCACAGTGGCCCGAAAGCAGGCCATTTGACTGTAGTGACACGCATAGATACTGCAACTTGGAAAAAGAAGTCAAAAGCCAATTTCCAGTTTTTATTTTATTTCTAAAAGAAGAGTAATCGCTATTGAGTGTCTGAAAGCATGGGTGTTCAGAACATGCTGATTTACTTAAATACAATGGGATTATATCACTGATGAATGAAAAAAAAATCAACATCAATTGGGACTTACTTTCCACCACATGTAACAGTAGCCGACTGTCCCTACAGCAGCAGCAGGTACTATGAAAGCTGATCCAGCTGCAAAGAGGTAAAATTATTACTTAAGGAGGGCTTTAATCATGTTGACACAACAGCCTAAATATAAAAGATATACCGAATTTTACACAAAGATCTGAAAGAACATTCCATTTGCAGGCTTACTTTAACACATGTTTGTTTGGTACCATATTTATTCTAGCAGGCTTTTTTCTTCTGTTTTGTCTTCTTGGTTTTGTCTCAGTTGAGAGCTTCTTTTTCTTGTTTCGGGTTGGGTGGTTTTCAGGTCGAGGGTGCGGTGAGGAGACCGTGGTTGTACAGGGCCTAGTCGGTTGTTCTTGTTTGTAAACCTTTTTTCTTGTTCTATCGTCTAATAAAAATATGGCAAAGCTTTCACCGCCCTTCTAAAAAAATATTCTAGCAGAAACAGATGGTGATATGCAAAGTAGCGGAAGTTCAACACTTAGTTGTCATAGCAGTAGCGGAGAAGAACAAATACAAGAGATTTTCAGTTTGTCTCCATGCAATATGATGGTTGGGTTTAGTAATAAAGCATAATATGCATGCATGACGAGCCAATGCATGTTAATTAAGACAGGATTGGATGGTATGTAATGGTAAGACAGGAACCGGACAGCTAGCAGAACAAACAGATTCAAGCGCAGTACGTAGTTGAGGTGACAGACCTCCGTTTCCTGTATCCACCTGAATAATAGGTCTTGTCACGACGTGATGAACCTCGTTGGTCAATTGAGCAAGTGCTTTAGCCACCTAAATAAAACAGAACAGCGTGCTACATTAATTATGTGCTAGCACAAGGTACACGCATCATGCTGCCTCGTTCATATACAAGCAGAAGCAGGGCGTTGCGCGATGCACGATGCACGCATGACGTACTATGTTAGTGTCGTCGTTGACGGGGGCTGATTCCACTCCCGACCCCTTCTCTCTAAGAGACTCCTGCGAAGGCAGCATCATCAGGAAATCAAACGCGGATCAGAATTCAGAGCTGAAAGCACAATGCAAACACGCCGCAGGGTGTAGATCGTAGATCGATCGGAGCGGTGCGCCGCCGCACGCACCTGAAGATCGCGGAGGAGCTCGCCGAGTTTGCCGCTGCGGGCAGCGATGGGGCCGCCGACAGCACCTGCACGATCGATCCGGATGAGAAAAAAAAGGAGAAGGAGAATTGGAGGAGGAAAAAAAACAAAGGCACGCGCGTGGGCCGTGTTGCGGGTTCTAAGCACCGGAAGAGCTAGCTAGCTCGATCTAGTAAATCATAGGGTAGCATGCAGCAGATCGATGGACGGGCAAGTGCACAACGGAGTATGGGGCGGCGGCGTTACGCACCAATGCCGACGAGGAGGACGAAGCGGGTGAGGCCCAAGCCGGCTTGCACCACGGCCATTGTGCTGGTGCCTGCCGAGGCGGCGTGTGCTATCGCTGGCTGCGTGCCCACTGCGGCGGCGGACAGGAGCTTAGGCGGCGTGGCGGGTGAGGAGCGAACTATCGCCTGTTCGCTTGCTTATAAGCATTATTTTTTTAAGCCAACTAACAGTATTTTTCTCCCACAACAAATCAACTTTCAACCATGAGTCGATAAATCCTGGCTTAGGCTAGGGGTCACGGTTTTAACAGACAGGCAGGGTCGCGCGCGCGAGTGGTCACGGCTATAACTGTGTCCAACCATAAATCCAGCAGGGACACGAATCCTCCTTATTTAACAAAGGATTAAGTTCACTTTTGGCCCCTCAACAATTGTGTTCGTCTGATTTTAACCTTCAACTACAAAACCGTCTAGTGTTGATACCATAACTGTCAAAACCGTTCACTTTTAGCACCTGGGCGCGGAAGAGGCGGTTTTGTCTGGCGTGGAACGGGTTTGACCATGCCACGCTGGCATTGACCGCCACGTAGGACGCTGGCCTACATCTCAGTGAAATGTGGGGCCCGCGCGTCACCCACTAATTCCCTCCCCTCCTTCCTCCAGCTCCAGCAGCATTCAGACAGTGCAGTCGAGTTGTCGTCGCCGCCACCGGACAAGCAGGCTGTTGCGCCATGGCCGGCGAGCGCAGCTGCTGCACTGCTGCGAGGCGGGCGAGGGCCGTCGAATCCGTCGCCCAGCTCGTGTGTCGTCTAGCTCCGCTGAGCTCGAGCACCACCAGCCGCGCCACTGTAGCCGTTGCTCCCCTTGCAATCATTCGCCGCCGTCTGGCTGCCACGTCGTCGCTGAGCGAGCGTGCGCGCGCGCTGCCGCGTCGGGCTAGCTAAGCCGCCATCGGGCTCACGTGCTAGGGCAACCGGATGAGCATGCGGCCACGCCATGGCCGACGAGCGCGCGAGCGGGACACCGTGCTGTTGCCTCCACTGGCTGCCCCCCGCGGAGGCGCCCGTGGCATGCGGCCCCGGTCCCTACGGTGATGCGTGGCATAACCCTGGCAGCATCCCACCGGAGGAACATCCCCTCTAGCAGCGGGTAACTGAGCGCCGCGCCGTAGCACATGAGGAACAACTGCGGGAGCAGCTCGCCGACGAATTGGAAGCCACCCCACGACGTCATCTTCCAGGTGCCGGCCATGATGGCCGTGGCGTTGAGCACGGAGAGCGTGGTGGCCGGGAGCAGCAGGGTGGAGCAGCCCGTGAAGTTGAAGACGTCGTCCTGGTACAACCTCCCGTCGGCGGTCTTGCTGGTGAGGTCGAAGTCCAAGGCGCGTGCGGCGAGCCGCTCCTGGGCGGCGCTGACGTAGCTGAAGAGCTAACCAGTGAGGGCGTTGAGCACCTAGAACCTCTGCTCGTTCCACCACGTGCGCAGGTCCAGCCTCCCGCGCCTGGCCACGCACACCTCCGCTGGGTGCTGCAGCAGCGAGGACGCGAACGCCGCTACGGCAGCGGCGGGGCAGGAGAAGAGCGGGACGCCGCGGAGGAGGCAGAGCTGCGACAGGGTGGCATAGCAGGGCACCGGAACGGCGTAGAGTGCGGCGAAGCCGAAGTAGGCGTAGCCCATGGCCTGGAGCAGGGAGGCGCGGAGGAGCGGGCGATAGGCGAGCGGGGACTGCCTCCTGGAGACGCCGACAGCAAGCATCCCGGACATCTAGCGCTTGTTCTAGACCAGCACGTCGTTGAGGTTGGTGGGCATGCTGCCGAGGAACGCCGGCCGCGGCTCCGGGTAGCAGTAGGCGGACGTCCAGCACCGCGAGAAGAAGCGCTGGTACCCCGTGAAGTAGTCCTCCACCACCTACTGGTACATGAAGCCGACGCCGGTGCCCCAGGCTGTGCCCGCCTCGTACGCGCAGGAGGCCACCAACGCCGGGGAGGCGGCGTCCGCGTCCGTAGCTTGCTCGAGCGCCACCGCCCTGCTCGCGCGCCGCCGCAGCAGCATTCTCGCGTACCGCCATGCTGCTTGCGCGCTGCCGTCGTAGCCTGCTCGCCGCCGGTGACGGGAGGAAAGAGAGGGGCCATCGTGGCACGGTCAACGCCAGCTTGGTTAAAACCGCCCCAAAGCGAACGGTTTTGACAGTTAGGGTATCAACACCAGACGGTTTTATAGTTGAGGGTTAAAATCAGACGAACAGAATAGTTGAGGGGCCAAAAGTGGACTTAATCCTTTAATAAATAATAGCCAGTACAATATTCAGCAGGATGAAGGCACGCGAATCCGACGTCAGCCATACTACCACACTGCGGAAGCATGCATGTTGCGTGTTGCCCGGCGCTGGTGCCTGCCGTCGCTGAAGCCACCGTAGACCAATGCGCCAAGATCCTCTCCGGCCACCGAGTCACCAACCAGCCCTGCGAGTCCGGAATCCAGCATCGTGTCCCTGTAGCCGGCCCCGGTGCAGTACGGTGCAGCATCGTATCATGACGCCTGCCGCCCTCCGGCAGGTAGGGTGCAGCGCCGTCGCCGCCGGGGCGTCCTCCTGGCCCTTCGGCCCTAGTATTTCCCTGGAGGCGCACGAGGTGACTCTTGTCAAAATTGGCGTCCCTCGCTGTGTATATATCCACGCCAACTGACGCCAAAAGTCTGGCGCTCAAAATCGCCGCCTCACTTTTGACAAGCCGTGCTGTGTATATCCACTCCAACTGACGCCAGAAGTCTGGCGTTCGAAATCGCCGCCTCACTTTTGGCAAGCCGTAGTTAGGGCTTCCCCAACGCACCACCGTGTACTACTGTCTCAGCTTCCACGTCTGCGCCTCTAGTCTAAATCATCATGAGTAGTAGTCCCGCAGTGCGCCAGAGCTCCTTGTAGAGGAGTCCATGGCTCCATCTGACAAAAGGATGAAGCATCCTTTGTAGCGCGCGTTGCAGCCAGGAAGTGAGCTGCCTCCACTGGTCCCCAACAAAATAAAAGCTGAATACTTGCAGCAGAGAGGGAGAAAAAAGTTATCCGCTTGGATCACACCAAACCAGCTGCCTTCGATGTGAGTTTTGACAGCTCTACTTTTTTTTTTCTATAAGTACCATTGCTTTTGGCTGAGGCCAACATGCTTGTAGCCTGCGTTGGTGAAACCCTTATGGTGTGGCAAGCTGAGGGAACGTACCAAACAGATCCTTGATGGGGCGTCCTTTTCTTTAGTTTGGACCAAGAGCGTGCTGCGAGCGAGCAGTTGCCTATGACAAACACCGGGACACCAAACAAATTCCCCAGGAGGCCAGGACTCTTTCCTAGGGATAGCCTTGTGATGGCGGGCACCGCGTGTTTGGATCTGTTAGAATTTTCACCAACGAGATCAGGCAAAACAGCCATCATCAATCAATAGTTAAATTTTCGTCCGTCGAGGAAAAATAAATAAGCTTCAACGCAACACCATCTCTCATAAACCACGTATGCTGGTTTTTACACCAAAAGTCACTAGACTACACTCGTACAACCTTTTGCCCTGCAGAGGTACGCTACAAGAAACCCCCTCTTTACTGTCAGCAATGCTGGAGGCAAACTACCAGTGCCGGCACCGTAGGCACACGCACACGCACACGCATGCTGGCAATTTCACCCAACGGCAACAGTTGCCGACGTATAATAATAGTACATGCCACTAGAATTTAAAACAGTGCCACCATGCCAGCCCAAGGGCTTGAATCTAGTCAGACTCGTTGCCAGAATCCACATCAGCTGTAGCTTCGCCTCGATAGACGGCGGACTCTTTTTCATAACGTTTCTTGTCGACCTGGGCCTGCTGGATGTAAGGCTGCTTCTCTTCGCCTGCTCATGACAAGGAACGAGGGAACCGTAAGCACACAGCTTTTGTTTTAGCTGTAAACGTGATGACAAAACATTGCAAAATTTGCCTCACAGATGAAACAATGCTGATACTATTACTCGGATAATATGGAGAGTGATCTAGAATATTACTTGACATCTTTTGCCACATCTCCCCAAGCTTCTTTGCAATCTCAGTCGTAGGCAAATCTGGGTTGCTGCTCTTCATGTTCTGCATCATCAAAAATAAACTTTAAACTTCTGTCCAATATCAGTTTCTAGTGTGGGAAGGTTTCTGCTCTACCCTCAGTGTCACAAAATATCTAAACGACCTAATATGCTGGGAATGATTAACCAAAGCAACTTACTCCTCGCTCAGCCATTGAGAAATACATGAACGGTGTCATTGCTCTTTTGGAGGCATTAGGATCTTTTTTCTTCTTTGCCTTTTTCTTTTCATGTCCTTCGTCATCCCTGCCCTTAGGCTTCCTTTTCTGAACTGGCTTTGAACTGCTTGCCTCCTTCTTGGATGATTTCTGTGGAGAAAAACAACTACATAGTACATCATGGCTTCAGGCTTGCTACAGGTCTACAACAACAATAAATTTAAAAATACCTCTTTTTCACCACCACTATCACTAGCATCTGATTCCTCATCACCCGAGTCATCAGTAGGAGACCCACTATCATCCTTATCCGCAACAAAATCTTCATCCTAAAATGAAGATAAATAATAAGTACATATAGAAGGGCTCAGTAATAAGATTAACAAGGCAGCATCAAGCAACATAACAACAAGGCAGCATACCTCTTCATCACTTTCATCATCCCCAGCCTGATTCTTAATACGCTCTAGATGTGGATCAACGGCATCATCATCAGTGTCTCGTAGAACATCTGTAACTACACCACTTGCACCTTTACCATCTCCTCCAAGGTTCATTATTTTAATGTTCTTTCCACTAAAAAAAAGATCAAAAATAAGGATAGGAAAACTTAAGTTTATGTATAACATGAAAGATGATGAAGGCAATAAAAGGGACAACATACTTGAT
This sequence comes from Miscanthus floridulus, assembly GCF_019320115.1. Taxonomy (NCBI): domain Eukaryota; kingdom Viridiplantae; phylum Streptophyta; class Magnoliopsida; order Poales; family Poaceae; genus Miscanthus; species Miscanthus floridulus. The sequence continues at coordinate 9,049,524 of NC_089585.1, forward strand.
GAAGTTGAAGAGGTTGTGGTACTCATTCCTTTGAATATTTCTGAAGAGATGCTCTTGGTCATTTTTCAGTTTGACAAGGAGGTCAAAATAGTGAGATGATATACTGGCACCCCCAGCACCATGACGTTCAAATTCAACAAACTCAATCTGCATTGAGAATGTAATAAACAGCAGTTACTACGAATGGACGCTGAGAGTTCCAACCACAAATATAAACTGATACCTCCTCATGAAGAATGAGTGTAGGTGGCTTTGGCAGGAAGAAGAAACCCTTTTCAAGTGGATACAAGAGTCCATCTTCAGCTTTGAGTGATGATTTAACTGCATATCCATCTTGGCAACTTCTGAAAGAACCTGGCCTTGTGACTTTAGCACCAGATAGACCACGAAGGACTTTGGTAAATACCTCATGTATTAGACCCTATGGATATATTGAGAACAGTGTAAGAAAAAGGAATAAGTTAGTGTAGTTAGCAGCAAGTATCGATTGCATACTTGTTAAAAGAAATAAAAATAAATGACATGAGAGTTGCATAGAACTAGCTACTGACATAGTCCAATAAATGGAAGATTGCCTAAATGACAAAATTTTCAAGGATTTCTAAAACTTAAGCTCTACATCTTCACACTTGCAAACATCAGCATACATTATTCTTTTAGAAAAATAAAGAAGGTGAAAAGCCATGGAGCCTTAGTTGACCATGAACAACAACAACAACATAGCCTTTCAGTCCCAAGCAAGTTGGGGTAGGCTAGAATTGAAACCCACCAAGAGCCCCAAGTCATGGTTCAGGCACTTCAATAGCTGCTTTCCAAGTACTCCTATTCAAACATAGATCTATAGGTATATCCCAAGCTTTCAAATCTCTTTTTATTGCCTCCACCCATGTCAATTTCGGTCTTCCTCTATCTCTTCTCATATTATTAGCTTGGCTTAGGACTCCACAATGTACTGGTGCATCTGGAGGTCTCCTTTGGACATGGCCAAACCACCTCTACCGATGTTGGACAAGTTTTTCTTCAATTGGTGCTACCTCTAGGCGATCACATATATCATCGTTCCAAACTCGGTCCATTCTTGTGTGACCGCAAATCCATCGCAACATACGCATTTCTGCAACACTCAGTTGTTGAACATATGCCAACATTTTGCTCCATACAACATAGCCGGTCTAATCGCCGTTCTATAGAACTTGCCTTTTAGCTTTTGTGGTACCCTCTTGTCACAGAGAATGCCAAAAGCTTGTCGCCACTTGATCCACCCTGCTTTGATTCTATGGCTAACGTCCGCATCAATATCTCCGTCCCTCTGTAGCATCAATCTCAGATACCGAAATGTATCCTTCTTAGGCACTACTTGACCTTCTAAACTCACATCTCCCTCCTCCTGTATAACTCCGCCAAAGTCGCATCTCATGTATTCGGTTTTAGTTCCGCTCAATCTAAAACCTTTAGACTCAAGGGTCTACCGCCATAACTCTAGTTTCTTATTTACTCCCGCCTGGCTTTCATCCACTAACACTACATCATCAGCGAACAACATACACCAAGGGATATCCCCTTGTATATTCCTGGTAACCTCATCCATTACCAAGGCAAAGAGATACGTGCTTAAGGCTAACCCTTGATGAAGTCCAATTTTAATCGGGAAGTAATCTGTGTTACCATCGTTTATTCAAACACTAGTTACAACATTGTTGTACATGTCCTTGATGAGGGTCTCGTACTTTGATGGGACTTTATGTTTATTCAAAGACCACCACATAACATTTCTTGGTATCTTGTCATAAGCCTTCTCCAAGTCAATAAAAACCAAGTGGAGGTCCTTCTTCTGCTCTCTAAACCGTTCCATAACCTGTCTTATTAAGAAGATTGCTTCTGTGGTTGACCTTCTGGGCATGAAACCAAATTGGTTTGTTGATATATGCGTTGTTCCTCGCAGGCGCTGCTCAATGACTCTCCCATAACTTCATAGTGTCGCTCATCAACTTAATTCCCCGATAATTAGTACAACTTTGGATATCTCCCTTGTTCTTGTAGATTGGTACCAATATGCTTCTTCTCCACTCCTCAGGTATCTTGTTCGATCGAAAGATATTGTTGAACATCTTGGTTAGCCATACTATAGCTATATCCCTGAGACATCTCCACACCTTGATTGGGATACCATTAGGGCCCATCGCTTTGCCCCCTTTCATCCTTTTCAAGGCTTCTCTGACCTCCGATTCTTGAATCCTCCGCACAAAGCGTCTGTTAGTGTCATCAAACGAGTCGTCCACCTAAACGGTGGTGTTCTCGTTCTCACCATTGAACAATTTATCAAAATACTCTTGCCATCTATGTCTGATCTCATCCTCCTTAACCAAGAGCTGCTCTCTCTCATCCTTTATGCACTTGACTTGGTTGAAGTCCCTTAGTCTTCCTACTACGAGCCCTAGCCATCCTATAAATGTCCTTCTCTCCTTCCTTTGTACTCAAACGTCGGCAAAGGTCCTCATAGGCCCGTCCCTTTGCCTCACTCACTGCTCGTTTTGTAGTCTTCTTTGCCACCTTGTACTTCTCTATATTGTTTGCACACCTATCATGATACAAGCGCTTATAGCACTCCTTCTTTTCCTTAATATCCTTTTGCACATCTTCATTCCACCACCAATTGTCTTTCGAGTCGCATCCACTCCCTTTGGTCACTCCAAACACCTCTGAAGCAACCTTTCGAATGCATGTTGCCATCTTCTCCCACATGTTGTTTGCATCGCCTTCATCATTCCAAGGGCACTCTTCAATGACCTTTTCCTTAAAGATCTTTGATGCCTCCCCTTCTAATTTCCACCACTTCGTTCTAGCAACCCTAGCTTGTTTGTTCCCACGAGCTTACACTAGAAAGCGGAAGTCAGCCACCACCAGCTTGTGTTGAGCGACCACACATTCTCCAGGTATCACCTTACAGTCCACGCATGTTCGTTTATCCCTCCTTGTAAGGACAAAGTCGATTTGACTAGAGTACTGGCCGCTACTAAAGGTCACTAAATGAGACTATCTCTTACAGAAGAAAGTGTTAGCTATCATCAGATTAAAAGCTATGGCGAAGTCTAAGATTCCTCTCCCTCCTGGTTCCTACTGCCATATCCGAAACTCCCATGAACCACCTCGAAACTTGCACTTGATGTACCTACATGGCCATTAAGATCACCTCCTATAAAAAGCTTCTTGCTACTAGGGACTGCTCTAACCAAGCGATCTAAGTCTTCCCAGAAAAGCCGCTTAGCACTCTCATCATGGCCTACTTTGGGGGCATACGCACTAATTACGTTTAAGACCATATCATTAATGACAAGTTTAACTAAATGATCCTATCCCCGTGCCTTCTCACCTCCACCACACCATCATTGAGGCTCTTATCAATCAAAACTCCTACTCCATTTTTATTAAAAGTTGTCCCTGTGTACCAGAGCTTGAAGCTGGTATTGTCCACCTCCTTCGCCTTCTGCCCCTTCCATTTAGTCTCTTGGACGCATAAGATATTTACACGCCTCCTAACCGTTGTGTCCACTAACTCTCTTAACTTACCTGTAAGGGACCCTACATTCCAGCTACCTAAACGGATCCTAGTTGGCTCGACTAGCTTCCTTACCCTTCGTACCCCCCGAGGTAGGTGTGAAGCCCTTTGCTCATTTTGCACCACACCTGGGCGCCGATGTGGCGTGCCACTGAAGATGTGATGACCCGATCCTTGTTCACTTGACACCGTGTCCAGATCATGACACGTGTCGCAGAACCGACCAATTTATAAGAATACAAGTATAATGGCAATCCGCAAGCGGTCGCACTGTCATACTTGAACCCATATAAACCCGGTAGTCCGTCGAGTACCACGACGGGTCTCGATAAACGATTTACAACAACCAAGATCGTACAGGATTCAACATGCATGCCACATATTACATAAAGTTCACAGATACTTTTCGTCATCAGAGTACGAATAAAAGTTATTACAAAACAAGTTTGATAAACAAAGCGGAAGCAAATAAGTTCGAGATAAAGTTTTCCAACATAGTTTAATACAGTGCCAAACCAGATCACGGTCCACAAAAGCAAGGATAGGAATTACTAAGGAAAGCCTGCCCAAGGCTTACTCCTCATCCACAGCGGGATAGAAGCAACTCTTGCAATAACCATGATACACAGTGCCATCTGCAACAATGGGAAAATAAACCCTGAGTACGAGAAGGTACTCAGCTAGACTTACCCGTCATGAACCAGAAATAAAATGACTCCAAGGATTATGCAAGGCTGTGTAAGTGGACGTAACTTGACAACATTTTTGCGAAAAAGGCAATTAACCGTTGTACAGTTGTGATTCTTTTATCAAGTTAATTATAACTATCCATTTCTAGGTTAGCAACTATCCTATGCCAAACATGTGGTATGTTATTTAGAATCATACAATAGTAACCATAGCAGATATTGCAATTCCATATTCATTTGAACCATCACGTTTCATAACACAGTTACTACGATGTTGGAGCTAGCCAAGTTTCTCACTATCCGGGAGAGACGGCGATTCGAATCGATTTCAACCAGCTGGGAATTTATTCCTAACACAAACCCAGATCTATCAGCCACGATAGTCTTAGGTCACCTTTGGTACAACTCTGGTACACATTTCGCGGGTTCGTACTGCGCCGCACAATCTGGAACACCAGATGCCAGGATGCTCAGGCCAAGCCTGCCCTTGGGCTCAGTCTGATCGTTCCCCGGAAGGAGCGCACAACAGAACGATTCCCGGCCTGAGTTGAATTACTCGGCTTCGCGGTCGGAACGAGTTATTCGGCCAGCTAAGTGAGAGGCATGCGTTCAATCTTGTCAGAAGTTCCAACAACGGTACGGTCCTTGATCGACACAGACGGGGATAAGTCCACACCCAAGACCTCCATGCCTTGTTGCTTCCCTATCGACCTCCCGTCCGGTCTCAATTTACTTTTACCACATGGTTCTGTTCCACGATAGCAGATATAGCCAACCGTGCTCCGGTATCCACCTATATCTCACAGGTGACAGGACATCACCCGACTTCTACCGGTCTAAGCATGGCTAAGCATATATTCGATCCTGGACCTATACCGGTTAAAGGGTTAATATCTGGACAAGGAAGGTACATGCATCAAGTGGTTTCATTCAACTCTTATACCTAATGCATCAATCATAAATACGTAAGTAAACATTGGTAAATTACTGGGAGACTTATAATGCTCCGGGGCTTGCCTCGCAGAAAGGAAGTAGGACGATGGTCAGGGCACTCCGGCAGCTCTTCAGGGTTCTGCTCCACGCCTTCGGGAGCTGCGGCTTGTGGATCCTCCTGCGGGTTCCCTTCCTCTGCTTCTTCGAATTCCAGCAACGTGATCTCTTCCTCCGATCCTAGATGCATGAGTATGGTATGAGTATCACGAATGCATATATGTTAACAAGTGCATCACGTTGTTTGAGTAGGTGCATATCTCTTCTCGCTTACTACTTAACTACTTCTACAATGCATCGACTATGCCATAAACAGTATCTACTTGTTTCACTCATAACTGGAGTTCTACAAATCCGAAAACAGTGATCTTGGACTTTCTGGAAAGCTTATCAAATTTTCTACAACTTTGTTATTAACCATTTTTACAGTCTACATCAGTTTCAACATGTAACTCCTCATACTCTAGAATCAGTCCAGAAATGATTTAACATGCAATACAAAGTAATAGCACCTCTACTTTAGGTAATCATTCACCAATTGACAACCTAGAACCTACCAACAGTTTAAGCATACCAAATATAGTTAGGATAATATAATGGCAAAGCCCAAACTATTTATTAAATTGCCTTTATTATTTTATTTAGATATCTAGGTTAAATAATAAATATATATCAGATGTGCTTAATAAATTCTCAAAAATTTACAGAGCCTTACTAATGCTATCAAAGGACTACTATAAAAATTTCAGGTCATTTTCCTAAGTAGAACATTCTATACAAAAATGATAAGGAAGCAAGGCTTGAATTAACATAAATGGAAAATCCTATTGAAAAGTGTCAAGCAACAGATTTCTTATTTTTCCTAACATCCATATGGTACTAGTATCACCTCCAACAAATTTCATGAATTTTGGACTCATAATTAATTTATAAAAATTCATGCAAGGATTAACTATTTATAAAAGAAAAATCTATAACTATAGATCTACACATGCACTGGTCCTCAAATTTTTATCCAAGCTCATATATAACAAGAATAGCTTACCACAAAAATTTCATAATTTTTGGAGCACAGGAACTCTAGATATAAAATAAACAAATTTAAATGCATTCAAAAGCACATTTGAAATCCCTATTTAAATCTCCAGAAATTTCTACTGTTGAAACTAAGAACATATTTTTCCTAAATACTACACTTCCTAAGGAACACAACCATATTTATTTCAACATTTTATGAGCTACCAAACTGCAGATACAAAAATAACAAAACAAATCAAAAACTGGATTCAAAATGAGTTAGCCCTCTCTACTGCTGTCGCTGACAGGTGGGACCCGCTGGTCAGGGGACCCCACGCGTCAGTGACACGGAACAGGGCAGCGGTGCTGCGCGGTGCTGGCGCGGCCAGAGCTCGCCGACGGCGAGGTTGCCGGCGGTGACATCATCACTACGCGATCTACTTGACCTAGCGCATCTATTGAGCCACTTGGCCGGCCCTATTGTCGACGGTAAGGACGACGGCGGCGGCAATGGCGGAGCGGCGAGGCTGGACCACGGCAAAACGCCGGCGACGTCCTCGGTGGCCCGACCTAAGGCTCAGACGAGCACCAGGGTACTACGGCGGACCTAGCGCGCTAGCTAACGCTTGGAGAGGGGGACTGTGGCGGCGTGGCCACGACGACGGGGCTCACGGCGGAACTCCGGCGAGCCTGTGCACGCGGCTGGAGCTTACCGAGCGTGGTCAACGGGCACGGGCGGGCGCGGTGAGTCACTGAGATGATGGTGGAGAGGTTGCGGTGGCGATTGAGTGGCTAGGCGTGGGTTGGTGCCGTCAACGACGACGGCGGCGCTGCTGCTGTGCTTGCGGGCGCTGCGAACGGCGAAGGAGACCGAGGCGAAGTGAAAATGGAGCGTGGCTGAGTGCGGGCGGGCGTTGGCGTGATGAAGGCGCGCTCGGGCGCGGCGTGGCCTGCGCGGTCAGGGCAACGGCGACGCGCGGCCGACGGGACCTCCACGCGGCGGCTCTGCTCTGAAGCTGGTCGGCCACTGTGCCGATCGATTCAGTCGATTCAGTTTCGTCAGAACGTGATGGCCGAGCCTGACGACGAGATTTGCCACTGATTTTCCCGCTAATCCATCGCTCCAACTCGTAAATGATCTAAATGACTTTCGTAGTCCTAAGTACCAGCTACAAATGTTGTTCAATGATCGTGTTCCAATTCACATCGTACACCGAGTAAAATCATGATCAAAGTCGGCTCGTCAGGCTGTCAGTCGAGCATACTCTTAGAAAATTTGTTAAGTGTTAAAAGTAAGATTTGGCTGGTTTTTGTGGGACCCATTCAAGCATGTTAGAAGCAAAATCAGTCCATGACCCAAAAATAAAAGTTGTTCCTTATGTCAAACACTACCACTTTGCTTTAGTGAACTCCTCCATGCAAGGTCCCTAACACCTAGTTCAACTTTAGTCAAACTTGTCACTTTGAAATCATGATGCACATTCAAACCATGGCTAAATGACCAAACTAGCCCTAGCACTAAATACCAAAGTTGTTCATGATGATACCCTAAGCATGTTAAAACAATTTGCAAGGTCATTTAAGCATTTCAAGTAGTAGTCACTCATATAGCTATTCAGGTCCAACACATGAAATAACACTTCAATGCTTTGATCAAGAAATGTGGCCTTCATGAACAAAGTTCCTTTAGTTAACCTAAGTGTAGCTAAGGTGTTGTAGTGACTAGCACTACCCACATGCATTCATTTATACATGATCATATGCATATGTTCTAAGAAACATGAAATAACAAGCAATGTTTCATATGTTTCGATCAAATGTTTCAATTGTAAATGATGATTTATGGATGCTTGATGCTCATAGCTCATTTTATGCAAGTCAAGTTATGCAAGGCTAACACCCGAGGTGTTACAGCCCCTCCCCCTTATAAAAATCTCGTCCCGAGATTTGCAAGACCTACCATTCTTGGAAAAAGGCGGGATAAACTTCTTGCAGATAATCTTCTCTTTCCCATGTAGCATCTTGTTCACTATGATTGTTCCACACCACCTTATAGAACTTAATGATCTTACTCCTAGTCACTCTCTCCATCACTTCTAATACTCGAATTGGCTTTTCTTCATAAGTCAAATCCGATTGAAGTTGCACGTTGGTGGGTGCAATAGCTTCTTCCGGTACTCAAAGACATTTCTTTAGCTGAGAAACATGGAACACATCAAAGATTGCACTCATCTCTGGTGGTAGCTGTAGCTTGTACGCAACATTTCCCTTTCGTTCCAAAATTTTGTATGGCCCTACATATCTTGGTGAAAGCTTCTTTTTCATCCCAAATCTCTTCACACCTTTCATGGGTGATACTCTCAAGTACACATAGTCACTTACTTCAAAAGTTAGTGGTCTTCTTCTTCTATCGGCATAACTCTTCTGTCTTGATTGAGCTGCCTTCATGTGTTGTTGGATGATACGTACTTGTTCTTCGGCTTCATTGACAAAATCAATACCAAAATATCTCCTTTCACCGGGCTCAATCCAATTCAATGGAGTTCTACACTTTCTGCCATACAAGGCTTCAAATGGAGCCATTTTGATACTCGCTTGATAACTGTTGTTATAGGAGAATTCAGCTAAAGGTAACCATTTCTCCCATGACCCTTTTGAAGATATAACACAAGCTCTAAGTAAATCTTCTAGGATTTGGTTTACTCTCTCTGTCTGTCCTGAAGTTTGCGGATGATAAGCTGAACTTCTGATTAGCTTGGTTCCCAAAGCTTGGTGTAAGTGTTCCCAGAAACGAGCTATGAACTGCGGTCCTCTATCCGATATTATGGTCCGGGGTACTCCATGCAACTTCACGATCTGGGAAACATATAACTCAGAATATTTACCCGCGTGATATGTTGTGTGAACTGGTACAAAATGGGCTGACTTGGTGAGACGATCAACAATGACCCAGATTGAATCGTGACCTTGGGGCGTTGTTGGAAGGCCTGTGATAAAGTCCATACTGATCTCCTCCCATTTCCATCCTGGGATAGGCAGTGGCTGAAGTAATCCAGCGGTTTTCATATGGACGGCTTTCACTCTACTGCAGTTATCACACCTTGCAACATAGGCTGCGATCTCTTTCTTCATCTTAGTCCACCAAAAACGGGTTTTCAAGTCTTGATACATCTTACTACTACCCGGGTGGATAGACAATTTGGAGGAGTGAGCTTCTTCTAAAATTTGATTCCTTAGCTCTCGGTCTTTCGGCACCACTAGCCGGTCCTCAAACCATAATACACCTCTTTCGTCCAATCTAAAGTGTTTTGTTTCTTGCTCTTGCATTTTTCTCTTGATGTGACTTATTCCTACATCTGTCTGCTGTAGCTCTATGATTCGGCCCTCAAGCGAACAACTGATTGTGATATTGTGGAGTACGGCAGGATGTAGCAAGTTGAATCCATCTTCCAATAGTGCTTCCATAGTGTTGCAATGGGACTTCCGACTAAGTGCATCAGCTACTACATTTGCTTTACCCGGATGGTAATGCACTTCCAAATTATAGTCCTTAATCAATTCCAACCATCTACGTTGTCTCATGTTCAGTTCTGGCTGGGTAAAGATATACTTGAGGCTTTTGTGGTCAGTATAGATATGACATACATTGCCCAACAAGTAATGTCTCCATATCTTTAGTGCATGGACAACGGCTGCAAGTTCCAAATCATGTGTAGGGTAGTTGGCTTCATGTTTTCTCAGTTGCCGAGAGGCATATGCAATTACTCTCCCTTCTTGCATAAGTACACATCCCAAACCTATTCCTGATGCATCACAAAATACATCAAAAGGCTTTTCAATGTCTGGTTGTGCTAGCACTGGTGCTGTAGTCAACAAAGTTCTGAGGGTGTGAAAAGCTGTTTCACATTCTGGTGTCCACTTGTATTTCTCATCTTTCTGAAGTAGTCTGGTCATAGGCTTAGCTATCTTTGAGAAGTCTGGAATAAACCGACGATAGTATCCTGCTAACCCTAGGAAACTCCGAACTTCATGCACCGAAGTTGGGGCTTTCCAATCCATGACCTCTTGCACTTTTGATGGGTCTACTGAGATTCCATCTCTGGATAAAATGTGACCTAAGAAAGGCACTTTGCTCATCCAAAATTCACATTTGCTAAACTTGGCATATAGCTTATGTTCCCTCAGTCTGGATAGGACAATCCTCAGATGCTCTTCATGATCTGACTCAGTTTCTGAATAAATCAATATGTCATCGATAAACACGACCACGAACTTATCAAGTTCGGGCATGAATACCGAGTTCATTAGGTACATAAAGTAGGCTGGAGCATTTGTTAGTCCGAAAGACATAACCAAATACTCGTATAAGCCGTACCTAGTAGAGAAAGCAGTCTTCGGTATATCCTCCGGTCTGATCTTTATCTGATGGTAACCTGATCTTAAGTCAATTTTGGAGAATACTTTTGCCTTCGCTAGCTGATCGAACAAGATGTCGATGCGGGGTAACGGATATTTGTTCTTGATGGTCACAGCATTGAGTGGTCTGTAATCTACACACATCCTCAGTGACTTATCCTTCTTTTTCACAAACAATGCTGGACATCCCCACGGAGATGAGCTAGGTTGGATAAGACCTTTGTCCAATAGATCTTGCAATTGAACTTTAAGTTCTGCTAACTCATTGGGTGGCATTCTATAGGGCCTTCTGGATATGGGTGCGGTACCTGGCACTAATTCAATCTTAAATTCCACATCCCTATCCGGTGGTAGACCTGGTAATTCCTCTGGAAATACATCTGGAAACTCACAAACCACTGGGATATCACATATGGTGGTGGCTTGGATAGCACAGGCTAAATGTTGGGGTTCGAAATCGCGGGAGAGTGGAACTAGAAAAGCATTCCCTCCCGTGGGTTCTCTCAACATGATAGTACGGGTGCTAGTGTCAATAAGAGCACCATGATACTTCATCCAATTCATGCCTAAGATTACACTTATCGACAATCCCGGCAATATTATCAGATCTGTTGTGTACTCCCTCCCTTGTATCAAGATGAGTACATTTTTGACTATCTTTTTGGTAGTAACAGTTCCCCCTGCTGAACTTATATTAAAACCCCCTTTACTTACTTCAATTATTTCTTGATCATGTCTAGATGCAAATGCTTGACTCATAAATGAATGAGAAGCTCCCGAATCAAATAAAACAACAGCGGGATGCTTGTTGACAAGAAACATACCAGCCGTGACAACTTCTCCGGCGGGCACTTCCTCCACAGCGGTATAATGCACTTGTCCCTGACGTGCCCTGGCATTCACCTGCCTTTGATTGTTCTGATTTGGGTTGCCATTCCTCTTGGGGTGGGGGCACTCCTTGGACCAATGACCCAGTTGGTTGCAGTTGAAACAAGGTTGATTACTTTTGAATCCGGTGGAGCTGTCCTGATTACCATTCCCTTTTGGTAAGGCAATAGTGAACGCCTTACGAAACGGTTTCTGTGGCCTGTTATTCTGAGCTTTCGGTGGTGGAGGCCTGAACTTGGATGCAGGTGGACGAAATGGTGGCCTAGCTGCGATAGGCGCTTTTGACTGAAAAGATCCGGATGCACTGGCCTCATATGCCCTCTTGCGACCCTTAGCAACTGCATGCAGGTTGTTGTGGTTTTCTTGGGTCAAGGCATCACTAATAAACTCATTGTACGTGGCACATCGAGAATTTGCCATAGTCTTCATTAATTTGGTACCCAAACCTCGCTTGAAACTCTCAATCTTTTTCTCTTCAGTATCCACAAAACTTGGAGCATATCTTGACAAGTTGTTGAATGCGTGCATATATTCTGTGAGTGACTTGGTTCCCTGAGTGAGCCTCATAAATTCGGCTGCTTTCATGCGCATCAGGCCCGGGGGAATATGGTGTCCCCTAAAAGCCAGCTTGAATTGATCCCAGGTCACTCTCGCATTAGCAGGCAGAGACGACAGAAAGTGCGTCCACCAGATTCCTGCTGGTCCTTGCAGCTGATGAGAAGCATATTCAGCTTTGAGGTGCTCGGTGACCCTTAGCAGACGAAATTTCTGCTCGATGGTATTCAGCCACTCATCGGCCTGCAGTGGTTCCTCAGCCACCTTGAAGATCGGAGGCTTCGTGTCCAGAAACTCCTTGAATGTACTGTGCTGATTTGGCTCGGCCCCTGGTTGCTGTGGGTGGCCACGAGCAGTGTTTTGCGCGATGAGGCGCAAAGCTTCTTCCATTGTCCTCTGGCTACCCAGGAACTGGGTAAAGAATTCCTGAGCAGATGGTGGCGGTGGGGGTGGCAAGTCATCATGGTTGCCATCCTGGCTGCTGCTAGCTCCTGCACGGGTGCGCGTCATCTGCGAAGTTGCAACAATAAGCTGATTATGGGTCGATGCCAAGAGATTGCAGACGAATTAGGTACTCATGCCAAACTGAAATTACTGGAGAAAAATTCTCGAAAGCACAATAAAAACAGAGGCATAATAATTCATTCTCGCAACATGACATCGCCAATTTGACCACTTATCGTGCTCATAACGCATGCAATTTAAAGCGTGATGACCGACAAGGAACTGGAATTGCATTAACGTTTACCCAAACGTGCAATTAGCATTACATGATAGTCTGGTTACTAATGCCAACTTGCAACTACAGGTCCATTACATAATAAAGGTGATACATTAGTCTTCCCACTACACGCTAAGTGATCTAATCCTCATCATGATCACTATCGAGGTCAGACGCAGAATCATCTCCTTCCCCAGGTTCTATTTCTTCTTCAGGTGCCACTTCTTCTTCTTCCTCGTACCCCTCTAGACCCATTTCTGCGGCTCCAGGTGGTACATAAGGGTGGAGCTGATTGTTCAGCCGATGAACCTCTTCATGCAGATTATCGTTGTATTCTTCCGCATTGGCCAGCTGCTGTCCCAGCTCGAACTGCCGAGCTCTCAGGACATCTTCCCTGGACCAGGCTGCATTCCGCTGATGAGTTAACCTAGTCATCTCTTCGGTGAGCCTTTCAATCTCAGCGTCGTGCTCCCTCTGAAGCTGACGTCGGTCCTCGTGGGCATGACCAAGAGCACCAGACACACGTCTGAGGCTACCCTCAACTCCATCTAACACTCTCATCACTGCGAACATGGCGCTCATTGCAGGGCTATCGCTGTTCTGCTCTTCTGCTGCACCAATTTCCAAGGGTCTTCCTCTTGCCTGCTGCCATGAGTCAGTGAAGGGATTACCTCTTGGAAAGACTCCAACCATAGCGGCTGCCAGTTCCTGAGGAAAACGTTCCATGATATTCCTCAAGATTCCAAAGGCTGCCCTGCCAGCTGCTTCCTTCAGCAGTCCTGCCAGTCGACTCATAACACCAGCCTGTCCACTCTGAATCGTCACCTCGGGGACGGACAACGGCCTCCACAGTAACTAAGAGACCTTCTCCCAACCGCTCATTTGCCCAAAAGTAGCGGGGTTCCATTCCATCGGGATAACCTACATAGCTGAGCACTCTCCACAAGAGTGTAGGCATCCCAAACTCTCCAAGGAACGTGTGACGTTGACGGGTACGTGGAGCAAGCTGACGGCTAGGAGCTCTGCCTCCGGTGGATTTGCGAGCAGTCTGCTTGGTGCGTGCCATCTGCACCATCAACATGTACCCTTTTGTGAGACAATGCCATAATGGATAAGAGTTACATAACCGAGTAAGAATTTTATAAGGGGAGGAACAATGTAATTATGTGAATGGTATTTTAACATGATGCATGCTCGTGCCGTACGTCCTCACAAACTTAGGAAAAATTGGTTTCTAACGGTAGACACGGTGGCATACATACGTTCACTCATAAATAGCGTAACTAGTCGAGCTACACGTTTCGTTGTTAGTGTACCTGCATAAAATTTCATTTCAGCCCTAAACCCATAATGAATATGCAGAATGTAATTGTAAATACTTCCATATATGTATACCCATACATATACTTCCATATCAATCTACCCGACAAGAATTTAAACCCACAATTAAATACGTACCATATACACATGCAAGCATGCATACATAGCCGTACCAAAACTAACTCTTCCCGACCGCACGCTCACATCTTGCGGTCATACTCTCATCTTACCTTGGCGTAGAGGCATTTGATCCATACACTACCACTCAAGTGAATGGCATCCATACTATAGCACGCCGTATGGACGACGAAGTAAAAACCCCCATGTTAGTACTTAAATAGCCACCTATTAGTCCTTAATTTGGGCATAAGGAAAGTGATCATTGGCACACTTTAGATTTCAAATACCTATTATATAACTAATAGTTGCTAGAGAAGGGTTTTTGGAAAACAAAAACTTTTGTTTTTAAATACACTTGTGACAATTAACGTTGAATCTTGCTCTGATACCAGCTGTCGCAGAACCGACCAATTTATAAGAATACAAGTATAATGGCAATCCGCAAGCGGTCGCACTGTCATACTTGAACCCATATAAACCCGGTAGTCCGTCGAGTACCACGACGGGTCTCGATAAACGATTTACAACAACCAAGATCGTACAGGATTCAACATGCATGCCACATATTACATAAAGTTCACAGATACTTTTCGTCATCAGAGTACGAATAAAAGTTATTACAAAACAAGTTTGATAAACAAAGCGGAAGCAAATAAGTTCGAGATAAAGTTTTCCAACATAGTTTAATACAGTGCCAAACCAGATCACGGTCCACAAAAGCAAGGATAGGAATTACTAAGGAAGCCTGCCCAAGGCTTACTCCTCATCCACAGCGGGATAGAAGCAACTCTTGCAATAACCATGATACACAGTGCCATCTGCAACAATGGGAAAATAAACCCTGAGTACGAGAAGGTACTCAGCTAGACTTACCCGTCATGAACCAGAAATAAAATGACTCCAAGGATTATGCAAGGCTGTATAAGTGGACGTAACTTGACAACATTTTTGCGAAAAAGGCAATTAACCGTTGTACAGTTGTGATTCTTTTATCAAGTTAATTATAACTATCCATTTCTAGGTTAGCAACTATCCTATGCCAAACATGTGGTATGTTATTTAGAATCATACAATAGTAACCATAGCAGATATTGCAATTCCATATTCATTTGAACCATCACGTTTCATAACACAGTTACTACGATGTTGGAGCTAGCCAAGTTTCTCACTATCCGGGAGAGACGGCGATTCGAATCGATTTCAACCAGCTGGGAATTTATTCCTAACACAAACCCAGATCTATCAGCCACGATAGTCTTAGGTCACCTTTGGTACAACTCCGGTACACATTTCGTGGGTTCGTACTGCGCCGCACAATCTGGAACACCAGATGCCAGGATGCTCAGGCCAAGCCTGCCCTTGGGCTCAGTCTGATCGTTCCCCGGAAGGAGCGCACAACAGAACGATTCCCGGCCTGAGTTGAATTACTCGGCTTCGCGGTCGGAACGAGTTATCCGGCCAGCTAAGTGAGAGGCATGCGTTCAATCTTGTCAGAAGTTCCAACAACGGTACGGTCCTTGATCGACACAGACGGGGATAAGTCCACACCCAAGACCTCCATGCCTTGTTGCTTCCCTATCGACCTCCCGTCCAGGTCTCAATTTACTTTTACCACATGGTTCTGTTCCACGATAGCAGATATAGCCAACCGTGCTCCGGTATCCACCTATATCTCGCAGGTGACAGGACATCACCCGACTTCTACCGGTCTAAGCATGGCTAAGCATATATTCGATCCTGGACCTATACCGGTTAAAGGGTTAATATCTGGACAAGGAATGTACATGCATCAAGTGGTTTCATTCAACTCTTATACCTAATGCATCAATCATAAATACGTAAGTAAACATTTGTAAATTACTGGGAGACTTATAATGCTCCGGGGCTTGCCTCGCAGAAAGGAAGTAGGACGATGGTCAGGGCACTCCGGCAGCTCTTCAGGGTTCTGCTCCACGCCTTCGGGAGCTGCGGCTTGCGGATCCTCCTGCGGGTTCCCTTCCTCGGCTTCTTCGAATTCCAGCAACGTGATCTCTTCCTCCGATCCTAGATGCATGAGTATGGTATAAGTATTACGAATGCATATATGTTAACAAGTGCATCACGTTGTTTGAGTAGGTGCATATCTCTTCTCGCTTACTACTTAACTACTTCTACAATGCATCGACTATGCCATAAACAGTATCTACTTGTTTCACTCATAACTGGAGTTCTACAAATCCGAAAACAGTGATCTTGGACTTTCTGGAAAGCTTATCAAATTTTCTACAACTTTGTTATTAACCATTTTTACAGTCTACATCAGTTTCAACATGTAACTCCTCATACTCTAGAATCAGTCCAGAAATGATTTAACATGCAATACAAAGTAATAGCACCTCTACTTTAGGTAATCATTCACCAATTGACAACCTAGAACCTACCAACAGTTTAAGCATACCAAATATAGTTAGGATAATATAATGGCAAAGCCCAAACTATTTATTAAATTGCCTTTATTATTTTATTTAGATATCTAGGTTAAATAATAAATATATATCAGATGTGCTTAATAAATTCTCAAAAATTTACAGAGCCTTACTAATGCTATCAAAGGACTACTATAAAAATTTCAGGTCATTTTCCTAAGTAGAACATTCTATACAAAAATGATAAGGAAGCAAGGCTTGAATTAACATAAATGGAAAATCCTATTGAAAAGTGTCAAGCAACAGATTTCTTATTTTTCCTAACATCCATATGGTACTAGTATCACCTCCAACAAATTTCATGAATTTTGGACTCATAATTAATTTATAAAAATTCATGCAAGGATTAACTATTTATAAAAGAAAAATCTATAACTATAGATCTACACATGCACTGGTCCTCAAATTTTTATCCAAGCTCATATATAACAAGAATAGCTTACCACAAAAATTTCATAATTTTTGGAGCACAGGAACTCTAGATATAAAATAAACAAATTTAAATGCATTCAAAAGCACATTTGAAATCCCTATTTAAATCTCCAGAAATTTCTACTATTGAAACTAAGAACATATTTTTCCTAAATACTACACTTCCTAAGGAACACAACCATATTTATTTCAACATTTTATGAGCTACCAAACTGTAGATACAAAAATAACAAAACAAATCAAAAACTGGATTCAAAATGAGTTAGCCCTCTCTACTGCTGTCGCTGACAGGTGGGACCCGCTGGTTAGGGGACCCCACGCGTCAGTGACACAGAACAGGGCAGCGGTGCTGCGCGGTGCTGGCGCGGCCAGAGCTCGCCGACGGCGAGGTTGTCGGCGGTGACATCATCACTACGCGATCTACTTGACCTAGCGCATCTATTGAGCCACTTGGCCGGCCCTATTGTCGACGGTAAGGACGACGGCGGCGGCAATGGCGGAGCGGCGAGGCTGGACCACGGCAAAACGCCGGCGACGTCCTCGGTGGCCCGACCTAAGGCTCGGACGAGCACCGGGGTACTACGGCGGACCTAGCGCGCTAGCTAACGCATGGAGAGGGGGACTGTGGCGGCGTGGCCACGACGACGGGGCTCACGGCGGAACTCCGGCGAGCCTGTGCACGCGGCTGGAGCTTACCGAGCGTGGTCAGCGGGCACGGGCGGGCGCGGTGAGTCGCTGAGATGATGGTGGAGAGGTTGCGGTGGCGATTGAGTGGCTAGGCGTGGGTTGGTGCCGTCAACGACGACGGCGGCGCTGCTGCTGTGCTTGCGGGCGCTGCGAACAGCGAAGGAGACCGAGGCGAAGTGAAAATGGAGCGTGGCTGAGTGCGGGCGGGCGTTGGCGTGATGAAGGCGCGCTCGGGCGCGGCGTGGCCTGCGCGGTCAGGGCAACGGCGACGCGCGGCCGACGGGACCTCCACGCGGCGGCTCTGCTCTGAAGCTGGTCGGCCACTGTGCCGATCGATTCAGTCGATTCAGTTTCGTCAGAACGTGATGGCCGAGCCTGACGACGAGATTTGCCACTGATTTTCCCGCTAATCCATCGCTCCAACTCGTAAATGATCTAAATGACTTTCGTAGTCCTAAGTACCAGCTACAAATGTTGTTCAATGATCGTGTTCCAATTCACATCGTACACCGAGTAAAATCATGATCAAAGTCGGCTCGTCAGGCTGTCAGTCGAGCATACTCTTAGAAAATTTGTTAAGTGTTAAAAGCAAGATTTGGCTGGTTTTTGTGGGACCCATTCAAGCATGTTAGAAGCAAAATCAGTCCATGACCCAAAAATAAAAGTTGTTCCTTATGTCAAACACTACCACTTTGCTTTAGTGAACTCCTCCATGCAAGGTCCCTAACACCTAGTTCAACTTTAGTCAAACTTGTCACTTTGAAATC